>NC_088228.1:8812627-9065127 GCF_036934945.1 Oncorhynchus masou masou
CAGGTTATTGATGGAGAGACAGAACCGCCTGCTCCACGTGCAGTTAAACCCACGAACCCCAACACCCAGGTTATTGATGGAGAGACAGAACCGCCTGCTCCACGTGCAGTTAAACCCACGAACCCCAACACCCAGGTTATTGATGGAGAGACAGAACCGCCTGCTCCACGTGCAGTTAAACCCACAAACCCCAACACCCAGGTTATTGATGGAGAGACAGAACCGCCTGCTCCACGTGCAGTTAAACCCACGAACCCCAACACCCAGGTTATTGATGGAGACAGAACCGCCTGCTCCACGTGCAGTTAAACCCACGAACCCCAACACCCAGGTTATTGATGGAGAGACTGAACCGACTGACAGTAGAGGTATGGTGATGCAGGAGATGCTAGTCTCTCTGAGTTGAGGCCATGTAATCTACATCTGTCTGCCCTCCTCTCTGACTCTCTCTCTCTCACACACACACACACACACACACACACACACACACACACACACACACACACACACACACACACACACACACACACACACACACACACACACACACACACACACACACACACACACACACACACATATATACACATAAACACACACACACACACACACACACACACACACACACACACACACACATATATACCGGTACACTCACACCAGTACACACACACATTCACTCCCTCAAACAGCATAGTATACACTCTGCATCTACACACACCTACCAGGTACACACACACACATTGAATCCCACAACACATCATTAGATGCTCAGTGGTGTGGCTGTAAACAGTGTTATATCAGTGGTGTGTTTGAATGTGGCTGTAAACAGTGTTATGTTCAACGTCCATTCTCCTCACTTGAGAGCAAGAAATCAAAGGGATCGCAGTTGATCTGACGTCAGGGAAAAGTATTTTTTTTTCAATGGAGCGGCTCGTCTGTGACGCACAAGTGTTTGTGGAGGAATCCTATGGAGAATCATCTTTTTTTGAGAATCAGATAAAAGCACAAGCCCGATCATTTGATCAGGAATCGCTGCAGTTCTTTGTGTAAATCCAGGAATGCACATAAATGCGATCAGCACCACAATGAGTGATATCCTGTGTTCGTGGTGCACGACCCTAAAGGATTTCTCAGTACTGTTGTTGCCCTAAAGCTACCGTGTCATTCGGTTCTGTGTCATTTGGTGTTCTTTTTTTTTCATCGGTACGTTCTTGATCAATGGAAGTCATTTATCAGAGAGTGAGAAAACAGTGAGGACAAAAAAAAACCGACTAGATAGTGGACCACTCCAGAATTGTTTGTGCGCTTTGAGTATTTTTACAGGGACAGTGCACATTAATCAACGTTTCAGTAAAAAAGGGCGGTTTTAGCCAGTCCCTGAGTTTGCATTGTACAGCTCAGGGGATACTGATGAAACTTTGACCAACAACTGCCACAGATACTAACAACCCTTTACAGGCAACGAACCCAGCAAGGCCACCAGACACAGCAACCAGAAACCAGCCACCAGACACCAGAAACGTCACTGAGCCACGATGTCATTAACATTTCTTTATTTTGCTTTCCAGAAGGTTGTCGGATCGCTTCTGAAGAATGATGAGCTCCAAACAGGAAGAAACTCTGAGGTTTGTCCAGTATGTTGAAGATAGTGGACTAAGAGACTACAACGGGCTGGTCTCCCAGAACCTGGATGTTGAAGATAGTGGACTAGGAACCTACAACGGGCTGGTCTCCCAGAACCTGGATGTTGAACATAGTGGACTAGGAACCTACAACGGGCTGGTCTCCCAGAACCTGGATGTTGAAGATAGTGGACTAGGAACCTACAACGGGCTGGTCTCTCAGAACCTGGACCACGGCAGGAATGAGAGGAACAGGATTTACCTACAGGAGAAAAAGGACAAGAAGAGAATACAGGAAGAAGCCATAAAAAGGTAGGAGTCTTAAAATGCGTTCATACACCTACAGGACACTTTGAGAAATGATCTTTGAGAAATGATCCACACATACAGACTGGTCATGCTTGTCTATAGATGTGAGATGTTGCACACCCAAACCTCAACACACCCACACCCACACCTCAACACACCCACACCTCAACACACCCACACCCACACCTCAACACACCCACACCTCAACACACCCACACCTCAACACACCCACACCCACACCTCAACAAACCCACACCCACACCTCAACACACACCCACACCTCAACACACCCACACCCACACCTCAACACACACCCACACCTCAACACACCCACACCTCAACACCTCAACACACCCACACCTAAACACACACCCACACCTCAACACACCTACACCTCAACACACACCACACCTCAACACACCCACACCTCAACACACACCCACACCTCCAGACACCCACACCCACACCTCAACACACACCCACACCTCAACACACCCACACCTCAACACACCCACACCTCAACACACCCACACCCACACCTCAACACACACCCACACCTCAACACACACACACCTCGACACACCCACACCTCAACACACCCACACCTCAACACACACCCACACCTCAACACACCCACACCTCAACACACACCACACCTCAACACACCCACACCTCAACACACACCCACACCTCAACACACCCACACCCACACCTCAACACACACCCACACCTCAACACACCCACACCTCAACACACCCACACCTCAACACACACCCACACCTCAACACACCCACACCTCAACACACACCCACACCTCAACACACCCACACCTCAACACACCCACACCTCAACACACACCCACACCTCAACACACCCACACCTCAACACACACCCACACCTCAACTACCCACACCTCAACACACCCACACCTCAGCACACACCCACACCTCAACACACCCACACCTCAACACACCCACACCTCAACACACCCACACCTCAACACACACCCACACCTCAACTACCCACACCTCAACACACCCACACCTCAACACACACCCACACCTCAACACACACCCACACCTCAACACACCCACACCTCAACACACACACACCTCAACACACCCACACCTCAACACACCCACACACCTCGACACACCCACATCTCAACATACCCACACCTCAACACACCCACACCTCAACACACCCACACCTCAACACACCCACACACCTCGACACACCCACACCTCAACACACCCACACCTCAACACACCCACACCTCAACACACCCACACCTCAACACACACACACCTCGACACACCCACATCTCAACACACCCACACCTCAACACACCCACACCTCAACACACCCACACCTCAACACACCCACACCTCAACACACACACACCTCGACACACCCACACCTCAACACACACACACCTCAACACACCCACACCTCAACACCCACACACCTCGACACACCCACACCTCAACACACCCACATCTCAACACACCCACACCTCAACACACCCACACCTCAACACACCCACACCTCAACACACCCACACCTCGACACACACACACCTCGACACACCCACACCTCAACACACACACACCTCAACACACCCACACCTCAACACCCACACACCTCGACACACCCACACCTCAACACACCCACATCTCAACACACCCACACCTCAACACACCCACACCTCAACACACCCACACCTCAACACCCACACACCTCGACACACCCACACCTCAACACACCCACACCTCAACACACACACACCTCGACACACCCACATCTCAACACACCCACACCTCAACACACACCCACACCTCAACACACACCCACACCTCAACACACACCCACACCTCAACACACCCACACCTCAACACACCCACACCTCAACACACCCACACCTCGACACACCCACACCTCAACACACACACACCTCGACACACCCGCACCTCAACACACACCCACACCTAAACACACCCACACCTCAACACACACACACCTCGACACACCCACATCTCAACACACCCACACCTCAACACACCCACACCTCAACACACCCACATCTCAACACACCCACACCTCAACACACCCACACCTCAACACACCCACACCTCAACACACCCACATCTCAACACACCCACACCTCAACACACCCACATCTCAACACACCCACACCTCAACACACACCCACACCTCAACACACACACACCTCAACACACCCACACCTCAACACACCCACACCTCAACACACCCACACCTCAACACACCCACACCTCGACACACCCACATCTCAACACACCCACACCTCAACACACCCACACCTCGACACACCCACATCTCAACACACCCACACCTCAACACACCCACACCTCAACACACACCCACACCTCAACACACACCCACACCTCAACACACACACACCTCAACACACCCACACCTCAACACACCCACACCTCAACACACCCACACCTCAACACACACACACCTCAACACACCCACACCTCGACACACCCACATCTCAACACACCCACACCTCAACACACACACACCTCGACACACCCACATCTCAACACACCCACACCTCAACACACCCACACCTCAACACACCCACACCTCAACACACACCCACACCTCAACACACACCCACACCTCAACACACCCACACTTCAACACCTCAACACACCCACACCTCAACACACCCACACCTCAACACACACATACCTCGACACACCCACATCTCAACACACCCACACCTCAACACACCCACACCTCAACACACCCACACCTCAACACACCCGCACCTCAACACACACCCACACCTAAACACACCCACACCTCAACACACCCACACCTCAACACACACCCACATCTCAACACACCCACACCTCAACACACCCACACCTCAACACACCCACATCTCAACACACCCACATCTCAACACACCCACACCTCAACACACCCACATCTCAACACACCCACACCTCAACACACCCACACCTCAACACACCCACATCTCAACACACTCACACTTCGACACACCCACACCTCGACACACCCACATCTCAACACACCCACACCTCAACACACCCACACCTCAACACACAGCATGCTTGTCCAGTTATACCTAGATCCACTAATACATTGCATCCCTGTGAAGTCACAGGTTTAAGTTGTTGCACTGTTGCCATGGCAGCCATGGATGTTTTACAATGCCATGTAACCAAAGTCTTCAGATTTCCCCTCATTCTGATTTGAAGCGATGTCTTGGCTGCGTCGGTCAAATGTCATTACCTGACTTGTTGAGTCGTCACACATACTGCAGAGAGGAAAGAGTCCGTGTAATGTATGTGTTTCTTGTGTGTGTGTGTGTGTGTGGGTGTGTGTGTTAACGGGGTTGTGTGTGTGTGTGTGTGTGTGTGTGTGTGTGTGTGTGTGTGTGTGTGTGTGTGTGTGTGTGTGTTAATGGGTTGTGTTTGTGTGTGTGTGTGTGTGTGTGTGTGTTAATGGGTTGTGTTTGTGTGTGTGTGTTAATGGGTTGTGTGTGTGTGTGTTTGTTAACGGGTTGTGTGTGTGTGTGTGTGTGTGTGTGTGTGTGTGTGTGTGTGTGTGTGTCTCTTTGACTATGGCATATTGCCATATATTTTGGGGTGCCAGTGGGTTGGCGTAGGCCTCTCTAGGGAGTAGAGTTAATTTGTCACTTCCTGACTTATTTAGGACTTGTCCTTGGCTAGAGCTTGTCCCTGCCTGCTCTACTTCTGATTTGGAGAGTAGTGTTAGGGTAGTCTGGTCTACCTCTGATACGGAGAGTAGTGTTAGGGTAGCCTGGTCTACTTCTGATTTGGAGAGTAGTGTTAGGGTAGCCTGGTCTACCTCTGATACGGAGAGTAGTGTTAGGGTAGTCTGGTCTACTTCTGATTTGGAGAGTAGTGTTAGGGTAGCCTGGTCTACCTCTGATACGGAGAGTAGTGTTAAGGTAGTCTGGTCTACTTCTGATTTGGAGAGTAGTGTTAGGGTAGCCTGGTCTACTTCTGATTTGGAGAGTAGTGTCAGGGTAGCCTGGTCGCAGGTCTGTTTGTGTCATATAGCCATAGGACCATAGGACTTGGCAATATAGCACAAACAGATGACAGTGGCCACAGGAGCACAAACAGATCTGGGACCAGGCTAGAATTAGGGGGATTGTGATCATAAAATCGATGAATGAGCCCACGTTCACTATTGGATATAAATACACTAAGTGTGTGGTTTGTGTATAGTTGTTTTTAACATAGGACCTATCAACAGAACTATAGGCAAGGTTACACTGTCAGGCCCTGGCCATAGAGAGGCTTTTTATTCTCTATTTTGGTTTGGCTAGGGTGTGACTAGGGTGGGCGTTCTATATTCGTTTTTCTATGTTTTTCTATTTCTTTGTTTTTGGCCGGGTGTGGTTCTCAATCAGGGTCAGCTGCCTGTCCTTGTCTCTGATTGAGAACCATACTTAGGCAGCCTGTTTTCCCGTTGTGGGTAAAAGAAAGCTCAGCGAATAGCAAGCGGGTGCACAACGTGGGCATCTGAAAGCTCAGCGAATAGCAAGCGGGTGCACAACGTGGGCATCTGAAAGCTCAGCGAATAGCAAGCGGGCGCACAACGTGGGCATCTGAAAGCTCAGCGAATAGCAAGCGGGTGCACAACGTGGGCATCTGAAAGCTCAGCGAATAGCAAGCGGGTGCACAACGTGGGCATCTGAAAGCTCAGCGAATAGCAAGCGGGCGCACAACGTGGGCATCTGAAAGCTCAGCGAATAGCAAGCGGGCGCACCATGTGGGCATCTGAAAGCTCAGCGAATAGCAAGCGGGCGCACCATGTGGGCATCTGAAAGCTCAGCGAATAGCAAGCGGGCGCACAACGTGGGCATCTGAAAGCTCAGCGAATAGCAAGCGGGCGCACAACGTGGGCATCTGAAAGCTCAGCGAATAGCAAGCAGGCGCACCATGTGGGCATCTGAAAGCTCAGCGAATAGCAAGCGGGCGCACCATGTGGGCATCTGAAAGCTCAGCGAATAGCAAGCGGGCGCACAACGTGGGCAGTACGTGGAGACCGCGAGCCTTGGTTGTGTGTCAACAAGAAGGCGCTGTGGCGTCGAAGTGTGTGGTTCGCCAGTGATAGATCATAGCAGACTCAGTGGATATAGAGCTGGTGGGGTCTGCTTGTGTGTGTCTGTGTGTGCTTTCTAATGCTACATGCTGACAGTGGAAGGAGAGTTCCTCGACAGATTCCCTTTGTACATGTTGCCAAAGTCTCTGCCACATCTGAGAGATACGTTTTCAAAGCTGGAACAGTCATCGCTTATCTTAAACCTCGTAGGGTATTGATTGCTTTCACCGGAGAGCTGTACTACAAAGCAGGATCAATGAGTTCGCCAGCTGGCTTTGATAAATAACCACAAATAACCATTGATTTTCTGGTTCATTAAGAAAACTAAACTTAGAGACTGTTTAGGCACGTTTCGCTGGCTAACTCATTGAACCTGCTTTGTGGTATACCCCACTGGTAAGCTCTGCAAATGTTGTTGAGATTGTTGAGTGTATGCAATTGAGCCTTAAAGCTTATGGTCATTTAGTCACTTGTTCTGATAGTAAAGCTGACTCCAACTGCAGTTGACTGCTAATATTGTAGAGGGGTGTCAGCGGTGTCCTTTTTTCTAGTCGTTATCTGTATACTCACAACACTGTTTATACGAGTACGTGTCTATGAGCAAATTCGAATTGAGCAAGTCCACGTTTTCAAGCGCAAAATCCTTCAGTCATATGATGAAACGTTTTTTTTGTGTGTGTTTGTTATGGAGTGTAGAACAAACTCGTATAACTTTTCACTCAAAACACATGGCAAAAGTTAACACACCAAAAAGCGACTCTGTCATCCTAACTCTGTGTCGATTCCATGGGAGGTGAAAGGGATATCTTGTGTCCCGATATTTCTCTAGCCGTCTCTCGGCTGTTGTCAATGTAAAATATTAATGCACAGTAGCTAGAGGAAGAATATGAAATGATAGCTTGATTTTTCACGAGGCCTATTAGTCAATGAGACAACCCATTTTTACAGTAGCTGACGGAGGGAGAGAGAGAATGGGAGAGGCAGAAATAGAGGAGAGGGAGGGAGAGAGAGAATGGGAGAGGCAGAAATAGAGGAGAGGGAGGGAGAGAGAGAATGGGAGAGGCAGAAATAGAGGAGAGGGAGGGAGAGAGAGAATGGGAGAGGCAGAAATAGAGGGAGGGAGAGAGAGAATGGGAGAGGCAGAAATAGAGGAGAGGGAGGGAGAGGGAGAGAAGGTTTGGTGAAAATAGAGAGAGAACAGGAGAGACCCGAAAGAGAGGAGGGGGAGAGAAAGGGGGGTAAAGATAGAGAGCGAATGGGAGAGACAGAAAGATAGGAGAGGGAGGGGCAGAGAAAGGGGGGTAAAGATAGAGAGTGAATGGGAGAGACAGAAAGATAGGAGAGGGAGGGGCAGAGAAAGGGGGGTAAAGATAGAGAGCGAATGGGAGAGACAGAAAGATAGGAGAGGGAGGGGCAGAGAAAGGGGGGTAAAGATAGAGAGCGAATGGGAGAGACAGAAAGATAGGAGAGGGAGGGGCAGAGAAAAAAAAACCTGTTAGATGGAGATTAAGTGTGAATTGCTTGCTAGCAGGAGATGTGTTCTGCCTGGTGACAGCTGGAACAGCCACAGGCCAATCAGATCACCACATCGGGTTTGAGTGAGGAGGTTCTTCCTGCGTGTATTGCCATCCCATTGGTGTTTTCCTTGTATCTGAAGGAGTACTTATTCACACACACACAGGGATATACACACAGGGTTGTAGCTGGGCAGTTCTGGTTCTGGGTCAACACTTGAGTCTCTCTTTGAACGCACAATACAACACCAACAAACAAAATAACTGGGTTTGCGTGTGTGTGTGTGTGTGTGTGTGTGTGTGTGTGTGTGTGTGTGTGTGTGTGTGTGTGTGTGTGTGTGTGAGGAAAACGTCTGTGCATATCACTGTGTTTGTTGTCTCTCACACACACACACACACACACACACACACACACACACACACACACACACACACACACACACACACACACACACACACACACACACACACACACACACACAAACCCAGTTCTATCACTTGTTGGTGTCGTGTTGTGCGTTCCATGTCCCACAGAGACTCAAGTACCCTATTTTACACAAAACCAGAACTGCCCAATGACAACCCTCCATCCAACTGTTCCAAGTGCACCTGTGATCTGTGGTCCAGCCAATCACTGGTAAATATCCTATATATAACTCCACCAGTGAAACACCTGACACGCACTACTGTGTTAATATTCACGAGTGTTTTCCTGCAGACAGCTGTGTGGTAGAAGCAGAGTTTTAATTCTTATGACCTATGAATGGTATTATAACCTTATTGTTACCATTTCTACAGAGTACATGAATTAAGTACCACCCTGTTAATGTAAAGCCACATTTCCATATTTCCTGGACGTTTTTTTTTCAAATTCTCATGATATTACGTAGGTTCATGTTATTACATAGGTTCATGTTATTATGTAGGTTCATGTTATTACAAAGGTTCATGATATTATGTAGGTTCATGTTATTATGTAGGTTCATGTTATTATGTAGGTTCATGTTATTATGTAGGTTCATGTTATTATGTAGGTTCATGTTATTACATAGGTTCATGTTATTATGTAGGTTCATGTTATTATGTAGGTTCATGTTATTACATAGGTTCATGTTATTATGTAGGTTCATGTTATTACAAAGGTTCATGATATTATGTAGGTTCATGTTATTATGTAGGTTCATGTTATTACAAAGGTTCACGATATTATGTAGGTTCATGTTATTATGTAGGTTCATGTTATTATGTAGGTTCATGTTATTACAAAGGTTCATGTTATTACAAAGGTTCATGTTATTACAAAGGTTCATGATATTACAAAGGTTCATGTTATTACAAAGGTTCATGTTATTATGTAGGTTCATGTTATTATGTAGGTTCATGTTATTATGTAGGTTCATGTTATTACAAAGGTTCATGTTATTACAAAGGTTCATGATATTACAAAGGTTCATGTTATTACAAAGGTTCATGTTATTATGTAGGTTCATGTTATTACAAAGGTTCATGTTATTACAAAGGTTCATGTTATTACGTAGGTTCATGTTATTACGTAGGTTCATGTTATTATGTAGGTTCATGTTATTATGTAGGTTCATGTTATTATGTAGGTTCATGTTATTATGTAGGTTCATGTTATTATGTAGGTTCATGTTATTATGTAGGTTCATGTTATTATGTAGGTTCATGTTATTATGTAGGTTCATGTTATTACAAAGGTTCATGTTATTACATAGGTTCATGTTATTATGTAGGTTCATGTTATTACAAAGGTTCATGTTATTGTGTAGGTTCATGTTATTACAAAGGTTCATGTTATTACGTAGGTTCATGTTATTACGTAGGTTCATGTTATTATGTAGGTTTTAAACTTGCAGCATGGTAAAACAACAATCTGTACATATTGGTTATTGTTTTAAACCTGCAGCATGGGAAAACAACAATCTGTACATATTGGTTATTGTTTTATCATGCAGCGTGGTAAAACAACAATCTGTACATATTGGTTATTGTTTTATTATGCAGCGTGGTAAAACAACAATCTGTACATATTGGTTATTGTTTTAAACCTGCAGCGTGGTAAAACAACAATCTGTACATATTGGTTATTGTTTTATTATGCAGCGTGGTAAAACAACAATCTGTACATATTGGTTATTGTTTTAAACCTGCAGCGTGGTAAAACAACAATCTGTACATATTGGTTATTGTTTTATTATGCAGCGTGGTAAAACAACAATCTGTACATATTGGTTATTGTTTTAAACCTGCAGCATGGGAAAACAACAATCGGTACATATTGGTTATTGTTTTATCATGCAGCGTGGTAAAACAACAATCTGTACATATTGGTTATTGTTTTATTATGCAGCGTGGTAAAACAACAATCTGTACATATTGGTTATTGTTTTAAACCTGCAGCGTGGTAAAACAACAATCTGTACATATTGGTTATTGTTTTATTATGCAGCGTGGTAAAACAACAATCTGTACATATTAGTTATTGTTTTATCATGCAGTGTGGTAAAACAACAATCTGTACATATTGGTTCTTGTTTTATCGTGCAGCATGGTAAAACAACAATCTGTACATATTGGTTATTGTTTTAGTTGCAGAGCTGAGGAGCATCGTGCAGCATGGTAAAACAACAATCTGTACATATTGGTTATTGTTTTAGTTGCAGAGCTGAGGAGCGTCGTGCAGCATGGTAAAACAATCTGTACATATTGGTTATTGTTTTATCGTGCAGCATGGTAAAACAACAATCTGTACATATTGGACTCTTCGTGCGATGATGTCAGAGGGGAAAACACTGTGTTTGTTGTTTGCACTAACTTGTTGTTGTAATATTTCTAACAGACGTGGCTGTTTCACCATGAAGGATTCCAGCTTTAGAAAACTTAAAACATCACCAATACATCAGTATTGGTGTCGTGTTGTGCGTTCCATGTCCCACAGAGACTCAAGTACCCTATTTTACACAAAACCAGAACTGCCCAATGACAACCCTCCATCCAACTGTTCCAAGTGCACCTGTGATCTGTGGTCCAGCCAATCACTGGTAAATATCCTATATATAACTCCACCAGTGAAACACCTGACACGCACTACTGTGTTAATATTCACGAGTGTTTTCCTGCAGACAGCTGTGTGGTAGAAGCAGAGTTTTAATTCTTATGACCTATGAATGGTATTATAACCTTATTGTTACCATTTCTACAGAGTACATGAATTAAGTACCACCCTGTTAATGTAAAGCCACATTTCCATATTTCCTGGACGTTTTTTTTTCAAATTCTCATGATATTACGTAGGTTCATGTTATTACATAGGTTCATGTTATTATGTAGGTTCATGTTATTACAAAGGTTCATGATATTATGTAGGTTCATGTTATTATGTAGGTTCATGTTATTATGTAGGTTCATGTTATTATGTAGGTTCATGTTATTATGTAGGTTCATGTTATTACATAGGTTCATGTTATTATGTAGGTTCATGTTATTACAAAGGTTCATGATATTATGTAGGTTCATGTTATTATGTAGGTTCATGTTATTACAAAGGTTCACGATATTATGTAGGTTCATGTTATTATGTAGGTTCATGTTATTATGTAGGTTCATGTTATTACAAAGGTTCATGTTATTACAAAGGTTCATGTTATTACAAAGGTTCATGATATTACAAAGGTTCATGTTATTACAAAGGTTCATGTTATTATGTAGGTTCATGTTATTATGTAGGTTCATGTTATTATGTAGGTTCATGTTATTACAAAGGTTCATGTTATTACAAAGGTTCATGTTATTACAAAGCTTCATGATATTACAAAGGTTCATGTTATTACAAAGGTTCATGTTATTATGTAGGTTCATGTTATTACAAAGGTTCATGTTATTACAAAGGTTCATGTTATTACGTAGGTTCATGTTATTACAAAGGTTCATGTTATTACAAAGGTTCATGTTATTACGTAGGTTCATGTTATTACGTAGGTTCATGTTATTACGTAGGTTCATGTTATTATGTAGGTTCATGTTATTATGTAGGTTCATGTTATTATGTAGGTTCATGTTATTACAAAGGTTCATGTTATTACATAGGTTCATGTTATTATGTAGGTTCATGTTATTTCAAAGGTTCATGTTATTACAAAGGTTCGTGTTATTACGAAGGTTCATGTTATTATGTAGGTTCATGTTATTATGTAGGTTCATGTTATTATGTAGGTTCATGTTATTACGTAGGTTCATGTTATTATGTAGGTTCATGTTATTACGTAGGTTCATGATATTACAAAGGTTCATGTTATTACGTAGGTTCACAATATTATGTAGGTTCATGTTATTATGTAGGTTCATGTTATTATGTAGGTTCACGTTATTGCGTAGGTTCACGTTATTACAAAGGTTCATGTTATTACAAAGGTTCATGATATTATGTAGGTTCATGTTATTATGTAGGTTCATGTTATTATGTAGGTTCATGTTATTATGTAGGTTCATGTTATTACAAAGGTTCATGTTATTACGTAGGTTCATGTTATTATGTAGATTCATGTTATTACAAAGGTTCATGTTATTACAAAGGTTCACGTTATTATGAGGTTCATGTTATTGCATAGGTTATATAATTCTGCAGACTTGATTAATTAAAGTGCAAAATCTACGTGACGTGATTTACTACATGGAGAAAACAACTCCTGCTTTTCAGAGACCAGGTTTAGTGTGTTTTATGATTTAAAAAAGAACAATATAAAAGTTTGCAAAGAGAGTGTTTTGAAAATGTCCACTGTCTGGGCTACATAACATCAGCTAGTGCAAAGCTCCTCTGGGCACCAGGCTTAAACTGTGTTACACACGGAGAGCCGTGTGATTTTTCTTTCTCTTCCTGATCTTGAAAAAATGTGAGGTCAATGCCACATCTATCATGGCTATGACTGGTAGTCATACACTCCACTGTAGTGATTGATGCCCTGAGGTCTTGGAATCATCAGGTGATAGGTTTGATAGCTGGATGACAGTAGCCGTTATATGTCAGCACTCAAGGGAGGTCTGCGGGTTAAGGACTACAGATGGAAGAGTTTGAGACTTGGGAGTTGTAGTCTCCTGAGTATGTTTTGGGCGTGCACGTGTGCGTTTGTTATGTGGAGCAGTCCGGAGGCTGGTTTTGTGTCTGGTGTCCGTGGATACCCAGTTGCTAGGCAAAGTTAAGCCCCTGACCAGTGACCCCCCCCAACCCCCAACCCCCAGCTCAGCAGCTGGCTCAGAGTCAGTGGGAGTCAGCAATGTCTCACACACACACACTCAAACACCCACTGCAAACCCACACCACGCCCAAACACCCACTGCAAACCCACACCACACCCAAACACCCACTGCAAACCCACACCACGCCCAAACACCCACTGCAAACCCACACCACACCCAAACACCCACTGCAAACCCACACCATGCCCAAACACCCACTGCAAACCCACACCACACCCAAACACCCACTGCAAACCCACACCACGCCCAAACACCCACTGCAAACCCACACCACACCCAAACACCCCCGCACACCCACACCACACCCAAACACCCCCGCACACCCACACCACACCCAAACACCCCCGCACACCCACAACCGCCCATCCAAGCACTTGTGAGTACAAATCGTCACTTAAATGTCACAACTACTTTTTTATTTGGACTTAAAGCATTGATTTATTGTAAGTCATTACTGGATAAACTCTGGGACTTAACCCCTCAGGGTTGAACTACATGGGAGGTAGAACTCTGTTCCACTGACATGATAAAAACTCCAGTCCAGTGAAGCGTTTGAGTTGTACTTGAGCGCCTACTGAGAAAGATGCACTGAGAAGGAATTACATATTCAACACAGTGTGGACGACGCACAGCAGTTTCTGTGTGAGTGGGTGTGTGCATATGCAAAAAGTGCCCGAGTTGTGTTGTTGGAGAGATAATAGTTGTTCGGCTATTTTGTTTTTCTATCGTTCAGTGTAAGTGTTGTTTTGTATCTATTGGAAGTGTGGACCAATAAACCCTATTGAACACATTTTCCAATCTGATGATATAAGAGAAATAACGAGGTCTAACGGTCTCGTCATTTCCAAACTGCATTTAAACGTTCCAATTATCTCAGTGACGTCTTCTGTTCATTTGCTGGTGACCTAAATAATCAAAAAAGAAAAACAAACCATTTTAAATGACGCTAAAGTCTCCACCATTTGGCAGTGAGAGTCAGAAATCTACTCTGTACTCTCTGGCCAGTACAGTCCTGTGACTGTCAAAAGCCCCACTCTATCACAACAGCCGCTCTATTCAGACCAATCATCCATGGATTTAAAGGGGGATTGACGGTGGCTGGAGTGGGGTACTTCCATCGTGTCTCTGGGTCTCTGGGTTTTGGGAGCGCTGAGCTAACCGTGCACAGAGTTAAACACAAATCAATGGCAACCCGCAGAGAGATTTTCTCTCGGCTGATTGGCACCAATGTGGTTCTCATTGTTGGTCGCTTCCATCATTTGAGCCTTCACAAAGAGAATAGTGCAGAAACCCGCACACACACACACACACACACACACACACACACACACACACACACACACACACACACACACACACACACACACACACACACACACACACACACACACACACACACACACACACACACATACACACACATCCCAGTAGACCGCTGTGGTGTGCTATTATTTTGGGTTCAAGGTCTTGTGAAAGGACAGACTTCCAGAGGGAAGGACTGATGTATTGGTGATGTTTTAAGTTTTCTAAAGCTGGAATCCTTCATGGTGAAACAGCCACGTCTGTTAGAAATATTACAACAACAAGTTAGTGCAAACAACAAACACAGTGTTTTCCCCTCTGACATCATCGCACGAAGAGTCCAATATGTACAGATTGTTGTTTTACCATGCTGCACGATAAAACAATAACCAATATGTACAGATTGTTTTACCATGCTGCACGACGCTCCTCAGCTCAGCTCTGCAACTAAAACAATAACCAATATGTACAGATTGTTGTTTTACCATGCTGCAGGACGCTCCTCAGCTCTGCAACTAAAACAATAACCAATATGTACAGATTGTTGTTTTACCATGCTGCAGGACGCTCCTCAGCTCTGCAACTAAAACAATAACCAATATGTACAGATTGTTGTTTTACCATGCTGCAGGACGCTCCTCAGCTCTGCAACTAAAACAATAACCAATATGTACAGATTGTTGTTTTACCATGCTGCACGATAAAACAAGAACCAATATGTACAGATTGTTGTTTTACCACGCTGCATGATAAAACAATAACTAATATGTACAGATTGTTGTTTTACCACGCTGCATAATAAAACAATAACCAATATGTACAGATTGTTGTTTTACCACGCTGCAGAATAAAACAATAACCAATATGTACAGATTGTTGTTTTACCACTCTGCAGGTTTAAAACAATAACAGCGGTGGGCCATTGGCGCTGTTTCCCCTTACTGCAGATTCCACCTTTAAAGATACATCTTTGTCACAGTAACTAACTACATCTGTTTACTCTTTTTGAATGTTATAAAATTAAATAAAGACAGACTGTATTTAATCAAAAAGGCCAGAGGAGGTGTGGTATATGGCTAATATACCAGGACTAAGGACTGTTCATATGCACAACGCAACGCTGAGTGCCTGGATACAGCCCTTAGCCGTGGTGTATTGGCCATATACCACAAACCCCTGAGGTGCCTTATTGCTGTTATAAACTGGTTACCAATGTAATTAGAGCATTAACAATACATATTTTGTCATACCCATGATATACGGTCTCATATACCATGGCTGTCAGCCAATCAGCATTCAGAGCTCAAACTACCTAGTTTAGTTTTTGGTCCATTAAAACAACATCAAATTGATCAGAAATACAGTGTAGACATTGTTAATGTTGTAAATGACTATTGTAGCTGGAAACGGCTGATTTTTAATGGAATATCTACATAGACGTACAGAGGCCCATTATCAGCAACCATCACTCCTGTGTTCCAATGGCACGTTGTGTTAGCTAATCCAAGTTTATCATTTTAAACAAGGCTAATTGATCATTTGAAAACCCTTTTGCAACTACTGTATGCTAGCACAGCTGAAAACTGTTGTTCTGATTAAAGAAGAAATAAAACTGGGCTTTAGACTAGTTGAGTATCTGGAGCATCAGCATTTGTGGGTTCGATTACAGGCTCAAAATGGCAAGAAACAAAGGACTTTCTTCTGAAACTTGTCAGTCTATTCTTGTTCTGAGAAATGAAGGACTTTTCCTAGTGACCCCAAACTTTTGAATGGTAGTGTATATATAAATGTATTGGGTAAAACACAGACGTTTCAGCATCACTGTGCCTTCCTCAATAAGTGTTTATGCCGAAACGTTGGTCCTTCTTCTTACACCACCTGGTATAGAGGTTCTGGATGGCAGGGAGCTCAGCCGCCGTGATGTTCGGGGCCGTACGTACTACCCTCTGTAGCGCCTTGCGGTCGGATGCCAAGCAGTTGACATTCCAAGCAGTGATGCAGCCAGTCAAGATGCTGTCAATGGTACAGCCATTCGTCATGTATCATAACAAACATTTTTCTCTCTCTTCCTCTCTCTCTCTCTGTCAGGGGTGAAGAGGTGGTGACCGAGGAGAAGCACCTGCATATAGGCTCCATGACCATGCCATCCCCCCTGCAGCTTGCTTGCGGGCCAGGCTTTGCCGTGCGCTCCCAGTCACTACACTCGGTGGGCGGGGGCAGTAACGGTGGTGGGGAGGAGGAGATGGGCAGCCCTACCTCCCGTAAGCAGCCCCCACCCAAACCCAGGAGGGACCCGGCTACCAAGCTGAGCATTTCCTCTGAGACAGAACACAGCCCCACCTTGGTCTGCAGGGGCTGCAGGTCAAATCCGGATGGTAAGTGTTGAACAACGTGACTAGATACGCAAACATGGCCTGTAACTCAAGTAGCTTGGGGAAGATAGGCCTACTAAACAGCTATGAGAAATGCTACTTAACGCACAACTACGCAAACAAACAAGACCATTATGCAACAACCAACAATCACAGGAAAATACTACACAACTACAACAAATAATGCTGTGTACCACACAGCTAAGAAAACAAACTACACAGAGAAATAATGCTGCGTACCACACAGCTAAGAAAACAAACAACACGACAACACACAACTACGTCAACATTTTATTCAACTACAGAAAAAAACTACCCAGTAAGCACCGGGTGGTGTACACTGAGTGAATAAACATCATGAACACCTGCTCTTTCCATGACATAGACAGACCACGTGAAAGCTATGATCCCTTACTGATGTTATTTGTTAAAACCACTTCAATCAGTATAGATGAAGAGTAGGATTGTGTATGTGTGACATTCAGAGGGTGAATGGGCAAGACAAAATATTTAAGTGCCTTTGAACAGGGTATGGTAGTAGGTGCCAGGCGCACCGGTTTGTGTCAAGAACTGCAACGCTGCTGAGTTATTCACACTCAACAGTTTACCGTGTATCAAGAACGGTCCACCACCCAAAGGACATGACTTAATTGTGGGAAGCATTGGAGTCAACATGGGCCAGCATCCCTGTGGAATGCTTTCGACACCTTGTAGAAGCCATGCAGTCTCTAATGGCTAAGCTGTAAACACATGAAACGTCAGCAGCAGTGAGATTGAATGAGCAGAGCAGCCAAAGTGCAGTGTACATCAGGTTGAGTGCAGTGTACATCAGGTTGAGTGCAGTGTACATGAGGTTGAGTGCAGTGTACATGAGGTTGAGTGCAGTGTACATCAGGTTGAGTCCAGTGTACATGAGGTTGAGTGCAGTGTACATGAGGTTGAGTGCAGTGTACATCAGGTTGAGTGCAGTGTACATGAGGTTGAGTGCAGTGTACATGAGGTTGAGTGCAGTGTACATGAGGTTGAGTGCAGTGTACATCAGGTTGAGTGCAGTGTACATCAGGTTGAGTGCAGTGTACATGAGGTTGAGTGCAGTGTACATCAGGTTGAGTGCAGTGTACATGAGGTTGAGTGCAGTGTACATCAGGTTGAGTCCAGTGTACATCAGGTTGAGTGCAGTGTACATGAGGTTGAGTGCAGTGTACATGAGGTTGAGTGTAGTGTACATCAGGTTGAGTGCAGTGTACATCAGGTTGAGTGCAGTGTACATCAGGTTGAGTGCAGTGTACATCAGGTTGAGTGCAGTGTACATGAGGTTGAGTGCAGTGTACATCAGGTTGAGTGCAGTGTACATCAGGTTGAGTGCAGTGTACATCAGGTTGAGTGCAGTGTACATGAGGTTGAGTGCAGTGTACATCAGGTTGAGTGCAGTGTACATCAGGTTGAGTGCAGTGTACATCAGGTTGAGTGCAGTGTACATGAGGTTGAGTGCAGTGTACATCAGGTTGAGTGCAGTGTACATGAGGTTAAGTCCAGCCATGTGGATGAACAAATCAAACATTGTCTTCTAGTGAGTGTGGCTCTGCTCAGGTCATTCAAACCCACTGCTCCTGATGGTCATGAATAATGTTTATGTAGGCCTACATTTAATTTCAGCCCAGGTGGCCAATGTTTGTTGCCATCATTGGAGGTTGGATGTGCGTACATACTTTTATTTCATCATAGGGAGTCCTTCAGGGCCATGGGGCTGCCTTCAGGACCATGGGGCTGCCTTCAGGGCCATGTGACTGCCTTTAGGGCCATGTGACTGCCTTTAGGGCCATGTGGCTGCCTTCAGGGCCATGGGGCGTCCTTTAGGGCCATGGGGCTGCTTTTAGGGCCATGGGGCGGCCTTCAGGGCCATGGGGCGGCCTTCAGGGCCATGGGGCTGCTTTTAGGGCCATGGGGCGGCCTTCAGGGCCATGGGGCGGCCTTCAGGGCCATGGGCATGCCTTCAGGGCCATGGGGCTGCCTTCAGGGCCATGGGGCGGCCTTTAGGGCCATGGGGCTGCCTTTAGGGCCATGGGGCGGCCTTTAGGGCCATGAGGCGGCCTTTAGGGCCATGGGGCTGCCTTTAGGGCCATGGGGCGGCCTTTAGGGCCATGGGGCGGCCTTTAGGGCCGTGGGGCTGCCTTAAGGGCCATGGGGCTGCCCTTAATGGGGTGTCCTTTAGGGCCATGGGGCGTCCTTTAGGGCCATGGGGCGTCCTTTAGGGCCACGGGGTGGCCTTTAGGGCCATGGGGCGTCCTTTAGGGCCATGGGGCTGCCTTCAGGACCATGGGGCTGCCTTCAGGGCCATGTGACTGCTTTAGGGCCATGTGGCTGCCTTTAGGGCCATGGGGCTGCCTTTAGGGCCGTGGGGCTGCCTTTAGGGCCGTGGGGCTGCCTTCAGGGCCATGTGACTGCTTTAGGGCCATGTGACTGCCTTTAAGGCCATGTGGCTGCCTTTAGGGCCATGGGGCTGCCTTTAGGGCCGTGGGGCTGCCTTTAGGGCCGTGGGGCTGCCTTTAGGGCCATGGGGCTGCCTTTAGGGCCATGGGGCTGCCTTTAGGGCCATGGGGCTGCCTTAAGGTCCATGGGGCGACCTTTAATGGGGCTGCCTTTCGGGCCATGGGGCTGCCTTAAGGGCCATGGGGCTGCCTTTAGGGCCATGGGGCTGCCTTTCGGGCCATGGGGCTGCCTTTCGGGCCATGGGGCTGCCTTTAGGGCCTTGGGGCTGCCTTTAGGGCCATAAGGCTGCCTTTAGGGCCATGGGGCTGCCTTTCTGGCCATGGGGCTGCCTTTAGGGCCATGTGGCTGCCTTTAGGGCCATGGGGCTGCCTTTCGGGCCATGGGGCTGCCTTTAATGGGGCATGGGGCTGCCAGTAGCAGTGCGTAGGTAAAATCACTGGGGAAGCCAGTGAGTTGTGATAATTGCGTTGTTTACTCTATAACCTGTTAGTTCATATGCCTTGACACTGTGATATATACGGTGCCTTCGGAAAGTATTCAGACCCCTTGAATTTTTCCACATTTTGTTAGGCTACAGCCTTACTCAAAAATGTATTCAATTGTTTATTTCCCTTATCAATCTACACACAACACCCCATAATGACAAAGCAAAAACATTTGCAAATGTAAAAAAATAAGACAATAATGAAATAGCACATTTACATAAGTATTCAGACCCTTTACTCTGTACTTTGTTGAAGCACCTTTGGCAGCAATTACAGCCTTGAGGCTTCTTGGGTATGACATTACAAGCTTGGCACACCTGTATTTGGGGAGTTTCTCCCATTCCTCTCTGCAGATCCTTTCAAACTCTGTCAGGTTGGATGGGGTGTGTTGCTGCACAGCTATTTGCATGTCTCTCCAGAGCTGTTCGATCGGGTTCAAGTCAAGGTTCTGGCTGGGCCACTCAAGGACATTCAGAGACTTGTCCCAAAGTCATGTCTTGGCTGTGCGCTTAGGGTCCATTGTCCTTTTCGAAGGTGAACTTTCGCCCCAGTCTGAGGTCCTAAGCGCTCTGGAGCAGGTTTTCATCAAGGATCTCTCTGTACTTTCCTCCGTTCATCTTTGCCACTGAAAAACACCCCCACAGCATCATGCTGCCGCCACCATTTTAAATGTATTTAAATGTATTTAACCTTTATTTAACTAGGCAAGTCAGTTAAGAATAAATTCTCATTTACAACGACGGCATAGGAACAGTGGGCTAACAGCCTTGTTCAGGGGCAGAACGACAGATTTTGACCACGTCAGCTTGGGGATTTCGGTTACTGGCCCAACACTCTAACTACTAGGCTACCATGCTTCACCATAGGGATAGTGCCAGGTTTCCTCCAGACGCGACGCATTCAGGCCAAAGAGTTCAATCTTGGTTTCATCAGACCAGATAATCTAGTGTCGCATGGTCTGAGAGTCTTTAGGTGCCTTTTGACAACTCCAAGCGGGCTGTCCTGTGCCTTTCACTGAGGAGTGGCTTTCGTCTGGCCACTCTACCATAAAGGCCTGATTGGTGGAGTGCTGTAGAGATGGTTGTCCTTCTGGAAGGTTCTCCCATCTCCACAGAGGAACTCTAGAGCTCTGTCAGTGACGATTGTGTTTTTGGTCATCTCCCTGACCAAGGCCCTTCTCCCCCGATTGCTCTGTTTGGCTTGGTGGTTCCAAACTTCTTCCATTTAAGAATGATGGAGGCCACTGTGTTCTTGGGGGCCTTCAATGCTGCAGAAATGTTTTGGTACCCTTCCCCAGATCTGTGCCTCGACACAATCCTGTCTCGGAGCTCTATGAACAATTCCTTCGACCTCATGGCTTGGTTTTGGCTCTGACATGCACTGTCAATGTGGGACCTTATATACACATGTGTGTGTCTTTCTAAATCATGTCCAATCGATTGACTTTACCACAGGTGGACTTCAATCAAGTTGTACAAACATCTCAAGGATGATCAATGGAAACAGGATACACCTGAACTCAACTTCGAGTCTCATAGCAAAGGGTCTGAATACTTATGTAAATAAGGCATTTCTGTTTTTTTAATTTTAAACATTTGCCCAAATTTCGAACAAACTTTTTTCGCTTTGTCATTATGAGGTATTGTGATGTCATTATGGAGTATTGTGATGTCATTATGGAGTATTGTGTGTTGATTGCTCAGGCTTTGTATTTATTTAATCAATTTTAGAATGAAGGCTGTAACTTAACAAAATGTGGAAAAGTCAAGGGGTCTGAATACTTTCCGAAGGCCCTGTATGCCTGAGGCCGAGACAATAAGAAGACACAGTGGCAGAATAAATTCAACCACACCTTGGTTTCATCACAAAACCAGAGAGCAACATCTGTCTGGTGAAGTCCACAAAGCATATTGCATGTAACAAACAGTTTCATGACCTACAGCATGGTCTAACAAGTTAATGTTTTGGACCACTAAACAACTATTGATTTACAACCACGTAGAGTCGCAAAGAAAACAGGACCTGCCTCCCCTATTCCAGCACTATTTCAACTTCAACATTTCAACATGATCAAAACACCTCTGCTTAGCCTAATACAGTGACAAGTAAAATATACCAAAAACGATTTAATCCAATCAATGTAATCTATATATGATGTGGCTTTCCATGGTTCTGATTTGTGTGTGTGTGTGTGTGCGCAAGTAGAAAAATATGTTAACTCACCCTACATGTAGAGAAATGCCAATGCCATCCTCCTCTCTTTCATGTTGGTGAAACGGTCTATCACTCTGTCATACTGTACACGCTTTTAGTTTTTGTTGTCCTAGGCTACCTGGCTAAAATGCTTGCTCGCTAGCCTAACTTCCTTCCATGGGCAATGTTAGCGATTAGCCAGCTAGTTAACAGTAGCCTACTACATCTAGCTACATGTTGAACTTCTATCCTCTCAGTCCAGGGGCACAATTTATGAATTTATGGTTGGATCAGAATTATCGTTATAGTCATTGGCCAGTACGGTGAATTAAGTAAAACCACAAGGCCAAATCCCTATCTCTATCCATGGCTAATTTAGGAAAGGGAACATTTTTGCTAGCCAGACACCGGAGGACAACAACCCAATAATATGCAACAATTCAAGTTGTTTCTGTCATTCACGTATTTCTATCGATGTGATGTAATAGGAGTGAAGCCAAATCCAAACTGGCTTCCCTTGACACTTTTTTTTAATGGTGCGCCAGGAACAATCACTCAGTTTAGCTCAACGATGATTGGCTATTAATTTGTTTATTTTAAATATCAAAGGAGGCCAAATGCTCTCTGGCTTCCCTTGCATTCAATGCTACAGGCGGCAACAATGTCATACTCTTTATGACCAGACAGCATGGCCTACACATACAGAGACAGAGGGGCGCTGTTTTTCTCTCTCTAATGCTTTCTCCAGTGAGATACATTCATCCTCTTGCGAATTGAAGGAAAATTATGAAACACATGAATACACGCCTGGGGGCTGCCTTTAAACATGGGACTGCCGGGTAGCAAGATTTGATTTGGGCCTTCTCCTCTCCACATTGACATGTCGCAGTTCTAGTATCTGCGTTCTACAGTATCTGCATTCTGCGTTCTACAGTATCTGCATTCTACAGAATCTGTCTTCTGCGTTCTACAGTATATGCGTTCTACAGAATCTGCGTTCTGCATTCTACAGCATCTGCGTTCTACAGTATCTGCGTTCTATAGAATCTGCGTTCTGCATTCTACAGCATCTGCGTTCTACTGTATCTGCGTTCTACAGTATCTGCATTCTACAGTATCTGCATTCTACAGTATCTGCATTCTACATACAATATCTGCATTCTACAGTATCTGCATTCTACAGTATCTGCGTTCTGCAGTATCTGCGTTCTACAGTATCTGCTCATCTGTTTTCTTCGTAAAGCTTTTTAATAGCCCGCAAAGACCTTGTTTACATATGGCAAAGGCATTTGCGGTCACATCTGAAGAGATCAGGGTCGGTTTCCTTATAGCTTAGGCTTATGTGTGTTTTAACATGATGCATCTTTTCTACAAACGGACATAGATGTAAAATAAGTTTCCCAAAAACACCGCGCAGAGTGAACGGTTGCTAAGTGCGTTGTTGGAGCAATGTGTCGACACTGATAGGATCGAAAGAAAGGAAGCGCTGCACTCGGATCAGTTTTCTCCATTTCAAATCTTTCCTTAAACGTTATAATTATGTCACAATACTGACAACAGATCAGCCCCTAGAGAGATATTCTCACATATACGGCTGCAAATATTGATAAATATTCTAATGCTTACCCAATAAAAACTGTACTAATACACCAATGTGGCACCTCATTGGACACGCTGTCACACATCATGAAATATGTTGAGACAAATTACAGACAGTGGCCTACAAGTAAGCTAAATAAACCTCAATTGATTGAACATGAAATGTATTTCAATAGGATTGAAATAGGCCTATAGCTTACTGTTTATATTTGAATGCAGAGTCATCTCATCTTTTTAATACGTCCCTTGTTAGTATTTAAATTGCAAAGACATTCGCAACTTTGTATTTGACTGTCAACTTTGTTCTGATGTTATCGCAGTCACATCGACATGTTTAGCGGAGATCTCCTGTGTTTGAAGTGGACAAAAAAAGCATCTAACGATGCATTTAGCTGTTCTACTGGTCTGAGCCAACCGTTTAGATTAGGAGCGTTTTCATGTGCAACTTTAATAGCGATGGTATTTGGGAAAAATGCTCTGAGATTTAACGATGCTCCAACGACGGTTCTTACGATGAACTTAAGCCTTAAAATGCTCTTGGGGAAACTGGGCCTTGATCTTCATCTCCTGGTGTGAGCTGTTTAGTTGAGCCTTTATCCTCATCACGTAGATGAAAGTAATGTTCTCTGAAAAGTGTAAGAGGACACTGCCAACTGTTACATGTTCAGAAACCACCTGCTGATCAAGGAAACAACAAGTGCTGCAAAATGATCAAGAAATTAACAGGCTATTGAAGTAATATAATATAGTTTTAAGGGGCTGTGAGAGACTTAAGGTTGAATATACAGTCACATTTGATGGCGTTGCAGTTTGACGCGTGTGCCATTGTGACGGTTGGTTAGGGAGTTGCCCTGATTGCCTCAGATTGGAGGGGATCCCCGTGTGCACACAGTTCTTCCCCTGCGCCACAGCAACCATCCCACAGAAACAAGACACCCCACCCCCGTAGCCCGACCAATCAGAACAACAGCAGGCAGCATGTGCCAATGAGGCGGCGGCAACGGGTGGAGCTCTAAGCCGTCCAGGCCAATCGCCGTCTGAGTGTGGGGCTGTCCCTCACCGAGGGGAGGGTTGTTACGTGAGCCAGATCGGGTTCTGAGCAGAGCAGGGGGAGGGATCAGTCAGAGGCAGAATTCATTCAGGAGTAGCGACTGACCTAGATTCCATTTGCCCCAGGATGGAGTGAGGATGTGGGTAAACACATCCACTACGGGGGAGGGGGAGAGGGAGCCGGAGAAGGGAGGCGGGGGAAGGATGAATTCATCATCAGTGCATGAAACAGATCTCAAGATCCACCATGCAACCCAGTTAGCATAATGATAGTAATAATAACAAGCCATCCGAGTACAGAGACACAAATTACACTGAGACATCTGTACACACATTGGACCACAGCTTGCTGAGCTCAATTCTCCTATTGTCACCTCAGGTTGAGATGCATGAAATTGTGCTGTGATATAAAGCCCTGTTGCATTGACAAACAGTGAGTGTGCAGCCTGTGTTTTGGTCTTGTTTGCCTGTATGTGTGTGTAGTGGAATGTAGTGGTTGGATTAAGGTTGAGGGTGTATTTGAAATATATGAAAGGGATAAAGTGTGTGTGTGTGTCATAGAGAGGAGCCCCTGGGACTGTTTCTGTATGTAGTCATGTATCAAATATATCTGACTCAATGAATGTCGTTCAGCTACTATGACCTAATGCCATGTAACATGTAGTAATACAACAATGAGGTTTATGCTGATTGGCTGAACGGTTTTGTTTTCTGTTCCTTCAGCGCCACAAGGCTGCGGAGAAGACTGCAAGAGGGTCCCTCCGCCCAAACCCAGGAGGAACGCCAAAACCCAGCTGAGCACCTCCTTCGATGATTCCTGCATCAGGAAGCACATTGGCTCCAAGAGTCACTCCCCGTCTGCCGAGTGCGAGCGCAACCCCTCTCCGCCGAGCGACGAGAGTCCCAGCCACCACTCCGACTCGGATGAGCCTGTCTACATCGAGATGGGCGCCAGTGTTGAGGGCGGCGGGCACACAGTGGCGCCCAAGAGTGAGGACGAGGAGCCGGGAGAGTCTGTGTACGAGGAGATGAAGTACCCTCTCCTGGATGATATGGACTACTGCTGGGACCCCCCGGGGTGCCGCTCCGCCTGCCCCACCCCGGCGCTCCTGGACCCAGAGCCTCACAACCGCTGCTCCACCCCGGCGCTCCTGGACCCAGAGCCTCACAGCCGCTGCTCCACACCGCGTAACATCCCCCTATGTGACATCCCTGCGCCGTTTCCCAACTTGCTCACCCACCGGCCGCCCCTCCTGGTGTTCCCCCCTGCGCCGGCCCAGTGCTCGCCAAACTCGGACGAGTCCCCGCTCACCCCTCTGGATCCACTGACGAAGCTGCTGATGGACAACCCCTGCGCCTACAACAAGTCGCCCACCTCCTCTTCTGAGCCCCCCTTGGCGCACCTCTGCAGGGAGCTGACAGCCACGCCCACCATGACAGTGTCGGGTCGCTCGTCGGCTCCGCCCCTGCCCTGCACCCTCTACAAGTCCTCAGCCTCCTCAGCCCACGGTTATCAGCGCAGCCACTCAGCCTGCCCCTCCCCCGTCAGCATGGGCCGCTGCCTCACGCCGCTTAGCCTGATGCGCACACCGCCCTTCGACGCCCCCATGCCCCTCCCGGGCAGGCTGCCGTGCAGCGCCTCCACCGCGCCCCATGGAAAGGGCTCACCCCCACAGGACTGCATAGCTGGGGGCAGGTTGCATGGGTCGATGCAGAACGTATCCACGGGACGCTCACGCACACCGACCAGCCCCCTGGACGAGCTGACCAACCTGTTCACCGCCGGCCGGAACATGATGAAGAAGAACACCGGCGGGAGAAAGTCCAAGGAGCCCGGGGAGAGTGAGTGTCAATCAATCATTCAGTCAATCAATCAGTCAATACATCACACCATCATCTATTTGTCACTATAGTTACAGAATCAGTCAATACATCACACCATCATCTATTTGTCACTATAGTTACAGAATCAGTCAATACATCACACCATCATCTATTTGTTACTATAGTTACAGAATCAGTCAATACATCACACCATCATCTATTTGTCACTATAGTTACAGAATCAATCAATACATCACACCATCATCTATTTGTTACTATAGTTACAGAATCAGTCAATAGCTACATAGAGGTGGAGCAACAAAACAGTTACTCCATGTGTATCCAGTCTGAGCCAATATGACTGCCGAGCCATAAACCCACACAGTGTAACATTGACACATTGACTCACAAAAAAACAGCAATGTTTATTTTAATTTTAATGAAATTAGTTGTTAGTGGTCTCATCCACGTCGTATCAACGTAACTCCCTTTTCATCTGGTAAAACAACTTCCAATCCCGCTAAAGTAGGAGATGCTGCTGATAGCAGGATTGCAGGCTATGCCATGGGTGTTTTGTGGCTATTTGCAAGCATTTCCTCCATGAGCCTGTTTAATCTAGGCCCACCACATGTAGATTGATACAGATCATGTGATTTAATCTGGCAGGATTAGAGAGTAGAGCGGCCGGCATTAGGACCTCACAAACCCCGCAGTGGCATTAAGCCACCACACAGCGTTACTGATAAATATGTAAACATCATGTTTAAACACACGAAGCCAATGTGTCCAGTCCGGGACCCAGACAAAATCACATTCATGGTGAATTCAGATAGGTTCCCAACACCAGAGATGAACACATTTCTATATAACTTCAGAAACGTCTTTTTGTTACCCCGGGTTTTACGTCGACCATCCTATGAGCTGTATTTTCAATCATGAATTCATATTAATATTTAATTTGTATGCATAATTCTGACATTACTTTTCTCCCCGAATGAACGATCTCTATTGAGACATGGCCCTGAATCTTTAATGGGCCTCTAATGCAAAGGAATAAAACGTGAATTTGTGTATTTACACGTTTGTGTTCCTTGATAACGGGCACAGTGAAGTGTGCGGGTGGGTTTTCATCAGATTGGCAGAAAAGAGCAGCCGATGATTTGGAGAGAGATCTAACATACTATAGCAACTTCATTGGGGGAATTCCCACCAGTTGTGTGCATTTGAATCAATTTAGTTCAAAACGAACTGAGCATGTGTCAATCAATCTGTACTTAACTCAGAGCTTCACATAGCTTCATAGCAACCATCAACTCCAAACCAGTCATAGCAACAGAAGAAGGAGCCTCTGTTATTTCCCTCCCTGTGAGGAAGTGGGCCAATCGCAGTGCAGGTCACACCCAGCTTCCAACTGATCTTGTGCAGGCAGTGGGCTCCTGAGAGACAGCCAAGACTTTTACACCTGATCAAAGAGTTATATTCCTCTGTTGGCCCAATCAGCTAGTAGGGATTTAACCAATCAGGGAAACATCTTCACAGTCACCAATCAGGAGAGAGAAAGAACAGTCGCTGACCTCCATGACAGTTGCTGACTTCCTGGAATTATACCACAATCTTCTCTGACTGTTGGACATCTTAGTGGTTGTGGCAAATGTTTGCATCTGGCATTTTATGCAATTTCTGTGTATTTCTTTGGCTTGTGGACAAATGTGTGCCTATGTAGTAATGTCTTATTAATGCATGGTTCTGATGTGTCCTTTAGCCCCTTATGGCTCATAAACCATGTTCACTCACACTATGTAGCGACGGGGGCAATGCTGTGACGACTACAGTTTTTTTTTCTTATTATTTATTTCTATTGTTGCACCTGCGTCCAGCCAGCCTATTGGGGCTTACGGCAGGTCCGCTGAGCAACGTTCTATGATTGATCACGTACAGGCGTCCTCTTGCTTGGGGAGGATAGACGATAGAAGCTACACTAGCTAGCATGACCCACTTTTCCTCTGGTTCGTCACCTCTATGAGACGTAACAACAAGCACGCACTGGTGACACGCAAGCCTTGTGATATGTGACTTCTGGGAAAGCAGTAATGCACCATAGCGCTCTGCTGGGAATCAACTATGCATGTTCATTTTTTATTTTATTTTTTGTTGCAGAGATTGACCAATGTCTTTTATGGAAGGCAGATGTTAGTCTCTTTGTGGGCTGTTGCCTTTTGGTTGTCAAACCGTCGAGGAACGCTCTCTGACTAACTTCCTTTACAAATCTGGACAGAAGAACAGTGTTACCCATAGCAATGTTGTGAATGAGGGATCTAAACGAGAGAGAACATTACAATCATCACAGCAAGCGGTACCATAGCGCCGCCAAGTCTAGGTCCAAAAGGCTTCTAAACAGCTTCTACCCCAAAGCCATAAGACTCATGAACACCTAATCAAACCTGTTGGGTTTGGAGCTGGAGATGATGAGCTGAAGATGATGAATATGAAGTTTAAACATTTTGAAATGTCCCTTTTTAAAGTACTTTCAGCCAGCAAATGCTATTGGTGTGTCTGAGCCCTAACACAGAGAGAAGAAATTGAAATAAGAAAGTATTCAAAGTGGTTACTGGGCCTTCACCTACCCATTGATAATAGCGTCTATGCAATTCACAGCCTGGATGTCTCCATGGCAACTGGAACAAACAGCATTATATCCCAGCATACCCATAGTTCATAGCTCCCACAGTGCATGGGTGACACCAAGTGGCTGTATAGCGGTAGTGCAGTATGAATACATAGATATTACAGATGTACTTATATTTTTCATCTTCTTTATGGTATATAGGCTATGTTTACTAGTTATTTTTGTGTGGACATAACTTGGTATTTTACGGTACATTGACTGTTTGTCCTCTGTTACAGCCGAATCCAAGAGTAAGTCTCACAGTGTGTCAAAACGTGATGGCAAGGAGCGGCACAGTCACAAGGAGTCCAAACGGGAGAGTAAGGATCGTAGCAAAGAGTATTCTTCTCACCTACGCAACACCAAGGACAGGAGCTGTAGCAGCGTGGAGCCGCTGCCCAGGCGATATAGCAAAGACCGGGTTTGTAACAGTGTGGAGCCCTTGCCTATGAAAATGGACAGTAAAGGCAGAGGTTGTAAAAGTGTGGATCTCCCACCTGTCAGACGGGACAGTAAAGACAGAAGTGTCCACGGCATGGAGCCGTTACTACAACTGGACAGGAAAGACTCTCCCCGGAATGGTGTGGATTCCAGACACGACAGCAAAGACTCTCCCCGGAAAGGTGTGGAGTCCAGACACGATAGCAAAGACTCTCCCCGGAATGGTGTGGATTCCAGACACGACAGCAAAGACTCTCCCCGGAATGGTGTGGATTCCAGACACGACAGCAAAGACTCTCCCCGGAATGGTGTGGATTCCAGACACGACAGCAAAGACTCTCCCCGGAATGGTGTGGATTCCAGACACGACAGCAAAGACTCTCCCCGGAATGGTGTGGATTCCAGACACGACAGCAAAGACTCTCCCGGAATGGTGTGGATTCCAGACACGACAGCAAAGACTCTCCCCGGAATGGTGTGGAGTCCAGACCGGACAGCAAAGACTCTCCCCGGAATGGTGTGGATTCCAGACACGACAGCAAAGACTCTCCCCGGAATGGTGTGGAGTCCAGACACGACAGCAAAGACTCTCCCCGGAATGGTGTGGAGTCCAGACCGGACAGCATAGACTCTCCCCGGAATGGTGTGGAGTCCAGACACGACAGCAAAGACTCTCCCCGGAGTGGTGTGGAGTCCAGACACGACAGCAAAGACTCTCCCCGGAATGGTGTGGAGTCCAGACACGACAACAAACACTCTCCCCGGAGTGGTGTAGAGTCCAGACCAGACAGCAAAGAAAGGCTCAGCCACCAGAACCCACCGGAACTTCTACCCAGGCAAGATAGCAAAGACCAAAACAGGAACGGAATTTATTCGAGACACGACAGCAAAGAACGAATGGAGCAGCCACCAGAGCTCCTACCCAGACAAAAAAGGAAAGATTCACCCAGAAATGGCATTGAGTGCAGACGTAATAGCAAAGACAGAGACAGGGAAAGCTACAGCCTAGAGTCTAGACATGAGGGCAAAGAACAAAGTTACAATGGAATGGAGCCCTTCCCCTTTACCCGACAGGAAATCAAAGAGTCAGACAGAAACGGCCTTGAAGTCAGGCGTGACAGCAAGGACAGAAGCTGCAATGGCTCAGAGCTGCCCCCCCGGCGCGATAGCTACGGCAAGAGTGCCAATAGGGTAGATCTTAGGTGCGTCAATAAAGACCGGGTTGGTCATAGTTCAGAGGTCTTGCCCAGGCGTGATGTCAGAGATAGGGGGACCTATAGCGTTGAGCAATCAAAAGCACAAGCGAGGAACGGTGTATCAGGGCAACAACAATCATCGACTGCCACACCAACTCGGCATGGGAGACCTGCTGGCAGTCCGCCAATGGTGTTTGGAAGTGGCAACACAGGTGAGGAAAGCCCAAATGATGCATCAACACAACCCGACACCATGAAGTGACTGTGGTAAATTATTTACAGACACTAAACATGTCCTCATCATGCACAATAATCTGCAACGTTTAGAAAGATGCTATACTGTTGATTGCAATAACATGCCATTTACTGAGAGTTAGTAGTCTATCCATAATAAAAACATTTAAAAAGTGAGCATTCTCTGACTGGGTTGGGTAACTAACATGTATATAACCAAGGTAGTAAGGGTCACAATGGGTAACAACTGGTTGAATCAACATTGTTTCCATGTAATTCCCTCACACACAATAAATCTATATGATGACGTTGAATCAACTTGGAAAGCTGATTGGATTTGCAAAAAGTTATAAATTTAAGGGAATTTTGTATTTTTTTTTACCCAACTTTGAACCTTAATCCAATGTTGATTTCCCATTAAATTAATGTTAGTTGACATCTGAATTAAATGTAAATCAGAAATGTGCCCAGTGGGTTATTATTGATATTTGAAGTTATTGGCATAAAATAAACCTGCTGAAGTAAACTATATATTTAAAGCATTTATTTAAGCCTACTAGCTGAAAAAAACAATCCAAACATCAGTTTTGCAAGTGTTTGTTAGTTTGGGCAGGCCGGTTAGCAGAATCTCATTGCTTTGATGTAATATAGGTTTTCAGTAATAGGTCATTGAAATTGGTAGCTAAATTAAGATAACTATTCAGCGACCCACTGTCGAAATTAGTTTAAGCAAAGTTGTGAGGACTATGTGTAGCCTTCTGAATGAGCTTGTTAGCTAGCTAGCTAGACATTGATAATAGGATATTTCTAGAATCAGACTGTGCATACCCTTCACCAGGTGCATGTGCTTTTAGAAACATCGTACAGCCCGAAAAAGCTAGTAGCTTAGGCTACACAACATTAAAGTAAATTCAATTATCAAGCATTATCTTTTAGACAAGACAGAAAAACATGGTGAGAGTACAATATTTATTCTGGTCTGAAAAGATGGCAATGGGTATCAATGCATGTGGTGGGTTTGAGATTGTGTTTAGGCTTACAACTGTGTGTTGTTTCACCATAACGTTTTGTTTTGTTGTATGTAAACCGTTAAAGAGTGAGCTCAATGAATGAATTGAAATGCATTTGTCCCTCTTTGTAGAGCTGAAACCAGCACTTACGAAGTATGGCCACTCCTCCTCTGCCCCAGTTACACCCTCTCCCTTAGGGACCCCACAGAGGCAAGCATCAGAGGCACAGGTAAGTCAATGACCTGGATAAATATAGATTTGTTTTCTTTCATTGTTGAGATGTGTTTGATTTACTTTCCCTGGTTTCCCGCTCTTCCCCACGCGTCCCAGATGCCCTGGAAGTGTGGGGACAGCACCATGCTGGAGCAGATCGAGAAGAAACGCTCCCTGTGCATGGAGATCCGCTCCAGGCAGCAGCCAGACAGGAACACCCGGGACAGGAACCTCTGTAAGCAGGACAGCATGCCTACCCTCCCCATCTGGGGGAAGAGCAGTGGGGCCAAGAAGATCCGGCCTCCCCCCTACCCAACACAAACCACCATGTTCTGGGACACAGCCATCTGACAATAACCCGCCTGGCCTCACGCCCATCCTCCTTCTGAACTCTGTGTCTTCTGATTGGCCCTCTCCACATCAGAGGTGTCTGGGGAAGCCAATAAGAGTAGGGAGCAGGGGATCGCTGATGTCAAAGGACAATGCTGGTTACCATAGCAATATTTCTGGTTGTTCAGGTTGTCATTTTTTCTTATCACCAGTGATATTTGATATTTTTCTATTTCGTGTGACTTCGTATGAATAGATATTTTCTAAACAAAAAGCTATGAAGCAGCAAAAAACGATGTAGTTGTAGATCAATCCGATGTAGTTTAAAAAATTTTTTTTTTGTTTTGGTATTTAACATTTTAAAGCATAGTCTATCAAGCATAATTCTTCATGCCAAATGCTCAATTCATTTCCAATGCTAAACATACTCTTTTGAATGGAGGATATTCTGACAGTCAACACGCTGTCACTGTTGAGGAGTTCAGTTGACATACAATACAATACCAGTCAAAAGTTTGGACACACCTCATTCAAAGGTTATTCTTTAATTTTTACAATTTTCTAGATTGTAGAATAATAGTGAAGATAACAAAACTATGAAATAGCACATATGGAATAAGGTAGTAACCAAAAAAGTATTTTATATTTGAGATTCTTCAAAGTAGCCACCCTTTGCCTTGATGACAGCTTTGCACACTCTTGGCATTCTCTCAGCCATCTTCACCTGGAATGCTTTTCCAATAGTTTTGAAGGAGTTCCCACATATGCTGAGCACATGTTGGCTGCTTTTCCTTCACTTTGCGGTCTAACTCATCCAAAACCATCTCAATTGGGTTGAGGTCGGGTGATTGTGGAGGCCAGGTCATCTGATGCAGCACTCCATCACTCTACTTCTTGGTCAAATAGCCCTTACACAGCCTGGAGGGTCATTGTCCTGTTGAAAAACAAATGATAGTCCCACGAAGCGCAAACCAGATGGGATGGCGTATTGCTGCAGAATACCATGCTAGTTAAGTGTGCCTTGAATTCTAAATAAATCACTGACAGTGTCACCAGCAAAGCACCCCCACACCATCACACCTTCTCCTCCATGCTTCACGGTGAGAACCACACATGTGGAGATCATCTATTCATCTACCCTGCATCTCACAAAGACATTTGGAACCAAAAATCTAAAATTCAGACTCATCAGACGTAAGGACAGATTTCCACCGGTGTAATGTCCATTGCTAGTGTTTCTTGGCCCAAACAGAGTCTCTTCTTCTTATTGGTGTCCTTTAAAAGTGGTTTCTTTGCAACAATTCGACCATGAAGGCCTGATTCAAGCTGTCTCCTCTGAACAGTTGATGTGGAGATGTGTCTGTTACTTGAACTCTGTAAAGCATTTAGTTGGGCTGTAATCTGAGGTGCAGTTAATTGCCAATTTCTGAGGCTGGGAACTCTAATGAACTTATCCTCTGCAGCATAGTTATCTCTGGGCCTTCCTTTCCTGTGGCGGTCCTTGTGAGAGTCAGTTTCATCACAGCGCTTGATGGTTTTTGTGACTGCACTGAAGAAATTTTCCGGATTGACTGACTTTCATGTTTTAAAGCCATGACTGAGTGTCATTTCTCTTTGTTTATTTGAACTATTCTTGCCATTATATGGACTTGGACTTTTACCAAATAGGGCTATCCTCTGTATACCACCCCTACCTACCTTGTAACAACACAACTGATTGGCTCAAACTCAATAAGAAGGAAAGAAATTCCACAAATTAACTTTTAACAAGGCACACCTGTTAATTGAAATATATTCCAGGTGACTACCTCATGAAGCTGGTTGAGAGAATACAAAGAGTGTGCAAAGCTGTCAAGGCAAAGGGTGGCTACTTTGAAGAATCTCAAATCTATATAGATTTGTAAAACACGTTTTTTTGGCTACTACATGATTCCGTATGTGTTATTTCATCGTTGTGACGTCTTCAACAATATTCTACAACGTAGAAAAACCTTTGAATGAGTAGGTGTGTCCAAACTTTTGACTGGTACTGTAGGTTTCTATCTGAGCCATAAATGTCGTTCTAAATACCTGGCTCTGGTTGCCATGGGCCAATGTGTTGTAGAATGTATACTACTTAGTGGCAGAGCAGGTCAGGAATCTTGTGCTTCAGTCTGTAAGTTCACTAGCTGTGTAGTCAGCCAGAACCGCTGAGGAGGATTTCTTAGTAATGAGATGGGTTTGCTGGCATGTAGTACACAGGTGACAATATACGATGACATTACACGAAGATGGAAACAAGGGTGGCTCGGGGAGATAAACGTAAACCTGTTATCCCAAACCAGTCAAAGCCTGTTGAGGTCAATTGTGGATGGTGACGTTGCACTTTGCAAGGGTTGGTTATTTAATGTGGGTTGGTGGCAATAGCTGGCACAGGTCAGCTGTCCTACTCTGCCAGGCACATTGAGGGCTTCTGTTCACAGAGTAGATACTGTACTCAATCCACACCAACAATCAGCCCGAACAATGATCGCCTGAGATTTTCGACAAATACGTATGCTTACAGCAGAATATGTGTAAATTATGCACTTTTTTGAGAAATATCTTTGGAAAATATGCTTATATATATATATATATATATAATTTTTTTTTGTGAGTAGTAGAGCTGTGCCATGTAATGCGTTATCATTGGTTGGCTGCGTGGTATGGTCGCGGACGATTGGCTGTGTGTGACATGCCATCACCAATGACTGGCTGTCTGTGACGCATTACCCCCTGGGATTGGCGGCTGCTTGGTGGCATCAGATGATAAGGACCTATAGCGTGGCCACAGCTCTGCCCAAGTATTAAGAACATAGAACAAGGGTTACACAAGGACCTACAGATCAAGACTTAAGGTTAATCATTAAAACTGCACTACCCATAACATTCAATGAGGCTGTATCCATGACCACCGGCTCTTCTTCTCTTTCAACCTCCTGCATCGTCTGCAGTGATTCTTTTTTTTGTACGTAAGAAATGCAATGTCGGCATAGAATTATTTTTTCTTCCCCAGAATCCCCCTCTGATCTCTTTTTCCTGTCTTGTCCATAGACCTTGCCAGGCTACCCAGACTCCTTGCTCTGGCCAAAAGATACGTTAGTTTCTTCTCCACGGTGAGTCTGGATCTGACTACCTCCCCTGACAATTTCTAGAATGGAAATCCGTTCTCGACAATCTGATTGGTCGCAGAAACCAATGGGTTGGGCCAGAGCCAAAACACACGTGGGTAAAGCGACATTTGACCATTTGTCATTGGCTTTGATACTCTGATTGGTTAGAAATGATCCAATCGCTGATGACTTTTGTACGATACCCCTCATTTTTTACATCATTACAAATGACTTCAATGATGTCAGTCTCAGACTGAAGTCTGTAGCGATGAATTCAGTTTGAGTCCTCAGGCAAGCATAGACCAGCATGCACCTGTAGTCAAGGTGAGTCAGGAGTTGCCTCTAACTGCTGGTCCAGTGCCATCTTTTTCATCATTTTTAATCTGACCCCAGATCTGTGTTGCGGGCAACTTCTACATGAATCACTTTGAGGATATTTAAGGTGCAATACACTGTAGTGACGTTCGACATTGAAATGGATTAGAGACTCAAATCTGTCCATCCATTGGCAGACATGAGCAGCAGGCCAATGGGAATGGAGGAAAGGAAACCTAGGAGTAGCATGAACAACCTGGTTAAACCAGTGCAAAACCCCTTCCATTGATAAATCAACCCGGCGGTCCGCACCAAGTCCCTTATACCTGTGCGTGTGTGTGTTAGTGTGTGCCGAGCTACACTGTATGCAGGTCAACTCTGAAATGATTGTTTGAAACATGAACATTTCTTACAGCGCAGGTCCGAAATGTAGAACGATGTTTAACTATCTTTTTTTTTGTGTGTGTAAATAATGTGTTCTTTCACTATCTTTCACACTGCACAGCGCTGACTGTGCTCTTCATTCTGAAAAGGAAAAGAAGAAAGAGAAAAAAAACATGTTTGAGAAAGAAGTACTGTATGCTGATTGGTTCTGTTGTCGAGAGAAATAAATCTGAACTTGGTCTCACTGTGGAAGAGATGGGACTCCCGGTGAAATATGTGATTGTGCTTTTGGTCTTTACATTCTACTCCGATTTACTTGGATACATATGTGGTTTTCGATAAAGGTAACCTTAAAAACAAGTTAAAGTTAATGGAAAAGGTCCCCTGTAAATGATGACATGATACACAAGGATTTTTTCATTGTGGATAAAACTTTAAAGAATAAAGACATTTGCGTATCTGTAATACAAACATGGCAGAGCTCGATTTGATAAGAAATGCAAAACAATAATAGCACGACTATAATAATCAGCACCAACATAAACATAATTGATAGTCACACCACAAGAAACTAAATTAAACTATTTATATTTGTCATTTCATTTTACACAACTAAAAACCGGTATATAAAACCGTTATGATGTAGGAAATAAATGGGACCAGTGCATTTCAAAGCCGTAATAGCTGTAGTCTAAATGATAAATTATAAACCGGGTAGTTTGCGTCCTGGATGCTGATTGGCTGAAACAGCTTTCCAGCCGTTTGTATATCAGACAATATACCACGGCATTGACACAAAAATATTTGTTACAGACAAAAATTGAACAGTAAACACGTTTAAAAAAAATTTTTTTATAGCAATAAGGCACCTTGGGGGTTTGTGATATATGGCCAAAATCCAAGAACAGCCCTTAGCCGTGGTATATTGGCCATATACCACACCCCTGGCGCCTTGTCGCTTAATTCTAACATTATGACATGGATATTGATACAACAATAATAGATTATTGGTTATTTTAACTACACATGTTAAGATTATTTCTGATTAAGGCATACTGTGTCTTTTGGCCTGTAGTCTTTGTTGGAGTGAATAGCTGGTTTTCCAATGATGAGCGCTCTGAGTAATCCAGTGTGTTCACATGCCTTACTCCTTTCCCAGTGTCCACTGTCACTTCCTGATCTGGGAGGTGCTCAGTGCAGGTTGATCAGTGCTGAACCATTGTGCCAATAGATGGGTTAGTGGACAAAGTCACGAAAACAATGAGCAAGCTTTAAATGGGGCAGAACGCTGTATGTCGTTCTGATTCTGGATGGCCAAATACTGTAGCTATAGCAACAATGACAAAGAGCAGCCATGGGGGAAATCCTAGGCGGCTCGTTTTTTCTCTTGTTTTGAGGTGTTTTGACTGTCACGTCGATGCTAATATGGCTCAAATTCGCTAGCTAACCAACAACTGTAACGTTTTTGAGACAACAAGTGCCCATTGAGCACATTAATTTATGTTTTGAATAAACACTGGACATGAAATATAGTTTACATGTTGTCAACCATCTAAGCCAACCCCGTCTGTTTTGCCCCACAGTTGCACACGTGTCGGTTTTGTTGCTAAACAACCAACCCGTCTATGACCTGGCCAATGGCCTCCATTATGAAGTCAGTTAAAGGGATAGTTCAGCAAAATGACATCATCCTCCACACTTGATAGATGTTTCCTTCCCTTGAAAGTGGTCTATGGACTAGTATAGACTGCAATCCACACTATGGTTTCGTTAAACTAGCCACCATAGTCAAAAATGGTAAATAGTAGTAGATGATGATTGTATGTATCCCCGACAAGTAGGACAGGGCGCTGACAGGGCTAGCATAGCACAGCATTGTGACAGTGATGTAGTGGGGTCGGGGAAGTTTGTTAATCATATTATGAGGCAACTTGACTTATGGATGAAATAGGAGGTGGTCTAGTGGTGTAGAGCACATGTACGATGTACGATGTGCCGCTGCCAGCAAGGATTGAAATCTGTTCTACTGCCTTTTCAGAACACGCTCTTCTCTCTCAATCCAATAAACATACAAAATACAAAACAAAAACAAAACTATTTAAGAAAAGAAATCGGAGGTGACATAAGGTGTTCAGCCCTTGGTACATACGTGGCAGCGGCTGGCCTGCTGGCGCTGTTGATCGGCGGCCTTCAACACGCTAGGGACGGGGCCAGGGCCAAACTGCTCGTCCAGGGAAACATGGGTCAGCCAGAAGCTGTAGACATTGGCGAAGTAGTGGCATGTGCCCCGCGGGCCCTGGCACTCTACAAAGGGCTGGGCACGGAAGTCTCGCAGGCAGCTGCCGGATGAGGTCAGAGATTGGCCGCCACCCTCGTCGCCCGCTCCAGAGTGCTGGAGAGACGAGAGGATAGTGTGAGCGATATACAGTCATATACACACACAGAGATCCCCCACTACCCCCACACACTCACCATGAGGAAGGAGTAGCCAGCCCACAGACTCCTCCACCCAGGGGGGCAGGTGGGGGCGATATAATCCTGGCTGTGCACTGCCACAGCGGGTGAGGGTGTCTCACACACGGCACAGCGGCTGATATGGGCGCGGATCTCGTGGCCCGACACGGGCATCATGGGCACGGCAGCGGTGGTGGAAAGCCAGTAGGATTTGTCATTGCGGCTGGCGTAGTCACAGGTACCTGTGTTGCAGTAGGAGAAGGGCATGGTGCTGAAGATACGTAGACATGAGCCGGCCTGGCCTGGGGGGAGGACAGAGAGAGAGAGAGAGAGAGAGAGAGAGAGAGAGAGAGAGAGAGAGAGAGAGAGAGAGAGAGAGAGAGAGAGAGAGAAGGGCAGGGGGTGGGGGAAGAGAGAGAGAAAGAGAGAGACAGAGAGAGAGACAGACGGGCAGGAGGAGAGAGAGAGAGAGAGAGAGAGAGAGAGAGAGAGAGAGAGAGAGAAGAGAAGGGCAGGGGGATGAAAAGAGAGAGAGTTGTGTACATGTGAATCAGGGTTGCTGGTCAATTCCTTTTTTAATTCAGCCAATTCAGGAAGTAAAAAGAAATTCCAATTCTATTTTTTCCTCATAGGAAAACTGAAAAGGAATTGACCCCCAACTCTGATGTGAATAGATTGAAAGACAGACCTGAACACATTGATGAGCTGACACAAAATGGAGATACCTTATTAGTCAGTATCCTCCCTCTCACCCCCCCCCCCCCCCCCACACACACACACTACCTCTACCCACCCCTCCACACCCCTATACACCTCTCCACTCGGCCCACCCCTCCACACCCCTGCAACCCCCTACATTCGGCCCACCCCTCCACACCCTCAGCCCACCCCTCCACACCCATCTAGGGGTTCGTACGTACCCAGGTCCTGTGTGTGTGTCCTCTCCTGCCCCTCCAGGTAGAACAGGCTATAGCCGGTCCACAGGGGGCTGCTGCCCTCGGGACACACAGGGACCTCCACCGACTGGCTGTGGATCACCAGCAGGAAGCCTGAACTCACAGAGCCAGTGGAACCAGGGTAGCCACGGTCACCCTGAGAACCCGGAGGACCTGTGAGGAGGAAGAGTATATGTGTTTACACCAAAAGACTAATGTATACACGTCAGATGCGAGTATATTAGTATATTAGTATATTGCATTATGTTGAGGTGCACAGTGAAACGGCTTACTTCTGTTACTATTTGTTATATATTCTGTCTCTGTGTGCGTGCGTGTGTGTGTGTGTGTGTGTGTGTGTGTATATATGTGTGTGTCTTTACCCTGATGTCCCACAAAACCTTGCTGTCCATGATCGCCTGGGTCTCCTAAAGGTCCAGGTGGACCTGGAGGTCCATTTCTCCCTGGGGGCCCTCGCGACCCAGCTGGGCCCTTAGGACCTAGAGAAAATGTCACACAAAACACCACCGTCGGTGTGAAAACAACACACACACACATCATGTTTCTGTAGGTCACTTACCGTGAGGCCCAGGGTTCCCACGGGGCCCAGCCTTTCCCGGGGGACCATTTGGACCTGATGGACCTGAGGGGCCATGGATCCCACGGTAGGGTTCCTGAGTGGTAACGTCACCGTCTAAAACCTGACCGGGCAGGCCTTTGGGACCTGCAGGGGGATACAGAGGAACCTCATTGTCAAAAGAACAGGCTAAACAGCTAGAATCGTCTCAGTTATCTCGATTGGTCTCAGCCCTCACCTGCATCCCCAGGTTTGCCTTTGTCACCTTTGGGCCCCAGGAGGCCGTAGGCACCTGGACGACCTCTTGCTCCGTTAGGGCCCATGTCACCCACAGGGCCTCTGGCACCTATCAGAAAATAGCATTAGGCACCAAACAGAGAAAACAGACTGCATCATCAGACTGTTTTCCGATTTTAAATGTTTTACACCGTTTTCTGTTTCGGAGTTGTGTGTTATGTGGTTACCTTTGGGTCCTTGTGATCCTGAGTAGTCTGTTGGCCCTAGGGGTCCTGGGGGGCCTCTCTGTCCTTTATGGCCATTGGGCCCTGGTGGCCCTTGGGGGCCTGGGTCTCCTGGAGATGGCTCTGCAGTACCAGCAGGACCCGGTTCACCGGGTGGTCCTGAAAACACTCAAATACTGAGACAAGAAAAACACACAGAAACACCTGACACCTGGTACACAATGACAGACTGACTGACATCTGACCCCTGGTACACACTGACCGACATCTGACACCTGGTACACACTGACCGACATCTGACCCCTGGTACACACTGACCGACATCTGACCCCTGGTACACACTGACCGACATCTGACCCCTGGTACACACTGACCGACATCTGACACCTGGTACACACTGACAGACTGACTGACATCTGACCCCTGGTACACACTGACCGACATCTGACCCCTGGTACACACTGACCGACATCTGACCCCTGGTACACACTGACCGACATCTGACCCCTGGTACACACTGACTGACATCTGACACCTGGTACACACTGACAGACTGACTGACATCTGACCCCTGGTACACACTGACCGACATCTGACCCCTGGTACACACTGACCGACATCTGACCCCTGGTACACACTGACCGACATCTGACACCTGGTACACACTGACAGACTGACTGACATCTGACCCCTGGTACACACTGACCGACATCTGACACCTGGTACACAATGACCGACATCTGACCCCTGGTACACACTGACCGACATCTGACCCCTGGTACACACTGACCGACATCTGACACCTGGTACACAATGACAGACTGACTGACATCTGACCCCTGGTACACACTGACTGACATCTGACCCCTGGTACACACTGACCGACATCTGACACCTGGTACACAATGACAGACTGACTGACATCTGACCCCTGGTACACACTGACTGACATCTGACCCCTGGTACACACTGACAGACTGACTGACATCTGACCCCTGGTACACACTGACCGACATCTGACACCTGGTACACACTGACCGACATCTGACCCCTGGTACACACTGACCGACATCTGACCCCTGGTACACACTGACCGACATCTGACCCCTGGTACACACTGACCGACATCTGACCCCTGGTACACACTGACCGACATCTGACCCCTGGTACACACTGACATCTGACACCATAAAATGTCATTTAAGCAAGTAAGTAAGTAAGGGATGGCTGCCATCTTCTCGGCTATTAACCAACTTTGATATTTTGCATGTTTCTTCACGTTGTTCGTATCTTGTATTGTACATAATGTTGCTGCTACCATTTCTTATGACAGAAAAGAGCTTCTGGACATCAGAACTGTGATTGTCCAATTTGAGGTGAGTAAAGTTTTTCTTGAATGAGTCAGACGGGAGGGATATACTACAAACCAAATCTATTTTATTTATATAGCCCTTTTTACATTAGCGGATATATCAAAGTGCTGTACAGAAACCCAGACTAAAACCCCAAACAGCAAGCAACACAGGTGCAAAAGCACGAACTGAAAGCACGTACAGTTGAAGTCGGAAGTTTAGATACACCTTATCCAAATACATTTATAACTCAGTTTTTCCACAATTCCTGACATTTAATCCTAGGAAAAATTCCCTGTCTTATGATCACCACTTTATTTTAAGAATGTGACATGTCAACACCTTCCCAGTGGGGGATATATTTACATACACTCAATTAGTATTTGGTAGCATTGTCTTTAAATTGTTTAACTTGTGTCAAACGTTTCAATTAGCCTTACACAAGCTTCCCACAATAAGTTGGGTGAATTTTGGCCCATTGCTCCTGACAGAGCTGGTGTAACTGAGTCAGGTTTGTAGGCCTCCTTGCTCGCACACACTTTTTCCAGTTCTGCCCACAAATGTTCTATAGGATTGAGGTCAGGGCTTTGTGATGGTCACTCAAATACCTTGACGTTGTTGTCCTTAAGCAATTTTGCCACAACTTTGGAAGTATGCTTGGGGTCATTGTCCATTTGGAAGACCAATTTGCGACCAAGCTTTAACTTACTGACTGATGTCTTGAGATGTTTCTTCAATATATCCACATAATTTTCCTCCTCATGATGCAATCTATTTAGTGAAGCGCACCAGTCCCTCCTGCAGCAAAGCACCCCCACAACATGATGCTGCCACCCCCGTGCTTCACGGTTGGGATGGTGTTCTTCGGCTTGCAAACTTTCCCCTTTTTCCTCCAAACAAAATGATGGTCATTTTGGCCAAACAGTTCTATTTTTCTTTCATCAGAACAGAGGACAGGACAATCTTTGGACAATCAAAAGTACAATCTTTGTCCCCAAATTCAGTTGCAAACCGTAGTGTGGCTTTTTTATGGCGGTTTTGAAGCAGTGGCTTCTTCCTTGCTTAACCTCTTACACTTATGGTGGCGCTATTTCATTTTTGGAAGAAAAACGTTCCCGTTTTAAACAAGATATTTTGTCACAAAAAGATGCTCGACTATGCATATAATTGCTACTGTTCGAAAGAAAACACTCTGACGTGTCCAGAAATACAAATATCTTCTCTGTGCGTGCCCTTTAACGTGAGCTTCAGGCAAAACCAAGATGACTTGGCATCCAGGAAATGACAAGGATTTTTGAGGCTCTGTCTTTCATGATCTCCTTATATGGCTGTGAACGCAAGAGGAATGAGTCTGCCCTTTCTGTCGTTTCCCCAAGGTGTCTGCAGCATTGTGACGTATTTGTAGGCAGATCGTTGGAAGATTGACCATAAGAGACCACATTTACCACGTGTCCGCCCGGTGTCCTGCGCCGAAATTGGTGCGCAAAAGTCACCTGCCAGTATTTTTCCATGGGGAACAGAGAGAGAAGCAAGCTTCCACGAACTGCATGTCAATGAAGAGATATGTGAAAAAACACCTTGAGGATTGATTCCAAACAACGTTTGCCATGTTTCGGTCGATATTATGTAGTTAATCCGGAAAAAGTTTCACGTTGTAGGTGACTGCATTTTCGGTTCGTTTCGGTAGCCAGGCGCAATGTAGAAAACGGAACGATTTCTCCTACACACAGACGCTTTCAGGAAACACTGCGCATCTGGTATGTGGCTGGGAGTCTCCTCATTGAAAACATCAGAAGCTCTTCAAAGGTAAATGATTTTATTTATTTGGTTATCTGGCTTTTGTGAAAATGTTGCGTGCTACATGCTACACAAAATGCTATGCTAGCTTTGCATACTCTTACACAAATTAGTCAATTTCTATGGTTCAAAAGCATATTTTGAAAATCTGAGATGACAGTGTTGTTAAGAAAAGGCTAAGCTTAAGAGCAAACGCATTATTTTAATTTTATTTGCGATTTTCAGAAATCGTTAACGTTGCGTCACAATCCCGGATCCGGGATGGGGAGTTTCAAGAGGTTAACGGCCTTTCAGGTTATGTCGATATAGGACTCGTTTAACTGTGAATATATATTTACTGAGTTTGAAGGTAGGCCTTGAAATACATCCACAGGTACACCTCCAATTAACTCAAATTATGTCAATTAGCCTATCAGAAGCTTCTAAAGCCATGACATCATTTAAGCGGTTTAAAGGCACAGTCAACTTAATGTATGTTAACGTCTGACCCACTGGAATTGTGATACAGTGAATTATGATAATCTGTCTGTAAACAATTTTTGTTGGAAAAATTACTTGTGTGACGCACAAAGTAGATGTCCTAACCGACTTGCCAAAACTATAGTTTGTTAACAAGAAATTTGTGGAGTGGTTGAAAAATGAGTTTTAATGACTCCAACCTAAGTGTATGTAAACTTCCGACCTCAACTTTATATCCTACCAACAGGACATTAAAAACTGTAATAGCTTATGCTTCACTGAGTCGTGGCTGAACGGCGACATTAAGAACATACAGCTGGCGGGTTATACACTCCATCGGCAGGATGGAACAGCAGCCTCTGGTAAGACATGGGGTGGGGGCCTATGCATATATGTAAACAACAGCTGGTGCATGATATCTAAGGAAGTCTCAAGGTTTTGCTCACCTGAGGTAGAGTATCTCATGATAAGCTTTAGACCACACTATCTACCTAGAGAGTTTATCTGTATTTTTTTGTAGCTGTCTACATACCACCACAGACCGATGCTGTCACTAAAACTGCACTCAATGAGCTGTATACCACCATAAGCAAACAGGAAAACGCTCATCCAGAGGAGGCAATCCTAGTGGCCGGGGACTATAATGCAGGGAAACTTAAATCAGTTCTAGACCACCTTTACTCCACACACAGAGACGCGTACAAAGCTCTCTCTCGCCCTCCATTTGGCAAACCTGACCATAATTCTATCCTCCTAATTCCATTTTACAAGCAAAAATTAAAGCAGGAAGCACCTCGGTCTATAAAAAAAGTGGTCAGATGAAGCAGATGCTAAACTACAGGACTGTTTTGCTATCACAGACTGGAACATGTTCCAGGATTCTGATGGCATTGAGGAGTACACCACATTAGTCACTGGCTTTATCAATAAGTGTATCGAGGACGTCATCCCCACAGTAACTGTACGTACATACCCCAACCAGAAGCCATGGATCACAGGCAACTTTCGCACTGGGCTAAGGGTAGAGCTGCCGCTTTCAAGGAGCTGGACTCTAACCCGGAAGCTTATAAAAAATCCCGCTATGTCCTCCGAGGAACCAGCAAACAGGCAAAGCGTCAATACTGGACTAAGATCGAATCATACGACGCTTGTCAGATGTGGCAGGGATTGCAAACTATTACAGACTACAAAGGGACACACAGCCAAGAGCTGCCCAGTGATACGAGCCTTCCTGACAAGCTAAGTAACTTCTATGCTCGCTTCGAGGCAAGTAACACTGAAACATGTATGAGAGCATCAGCTGTTCTGGACGACTGTGTGATCACACTCCGTCGCCGATGTGAGTAAGACCTTTAAACAGGTCAACATTCATATGGCCGCAGGGCCAGATGGATTACCAGGATGTGTGCGCTGACCAAATGGCAACTGTTTTCACTGACATGTACAACCTCTCCCTGACCGATTCTGTAAAACCAATATGTTTCAAGCAGACCACCATAGTGTTCTTGGGCACAGGAACTAAGGTAACCTGCCTAAATGACTACCGACCCATAGCACTCACGCCTGTAGCCATGAAATGCTTTGAAAGGCTGGTCATAGTATACATCAACACCATTGTCCCAGAAATCCTAGACCCACTCCAATTTGCGTAAACACCAACAGAGCCACAGATGATGCAATCTCTATTGCATTTCACACCGGTTACACAAGGACAACAACCGCTCCCTCATCATGATCAAGACAAAGGAGATGATTGTGGACTACAGGAAAAGGAGGACCGAGAACTCACCAATTCTCATCGTTGGGGCTGCAGTGGAGCAGGTTGAGCGATTCAAGTTCCTTGGTGTCCACATCACCAACAAACTAACATGGTCCAAGTACACCAAGACAGTTGTGAAGAGGGCACAACAAAACCTATTCCCCCTCAAGAGACTGACAAGATTTGGCATGGGTTCTCAGATCCTCAAAGGTTTGACAGCTGCTCCATCGAGAGCATCCTCACTGCGTAGTATGTCAACTTCTCGGCCTCCGACTGCGAGGCACTACAGAGGGTAGTGCGTACGGCCCAGTACATCACCGGGGACAAGCTTCCTGCCATCCATCTTTTCTCTTACTGTTTTAAAGGTATTTTCTTCAAACTGCATTGTTGGTTAAGGGCATGTAAGTTAGCCTTTCATTATTTGGCATACACACTGACAGACAGTTTGACATTTGTCACCTGGTACAGACAGACAGACAGACAGACAGTTTGACATTTGTCACCTGGTACAGACAGACAGACAGACAGTTGACATTTGTCACCTGGTACAGACAGACAGACAGTTTGACATTTGTCACCTGGTACAGACAGACAGACAGACAGTTGACATTTGTCACCTGGTACAGACAGACAGACAGTTTGACATTTGTCACCTGGTACAGACAGACAGACAGACAGTTTGACATTTGTCACCTGGTACAGACAGACAGACAGACAGACAGACAGACAGACAGACAGACAGACATGCACACCTGGAGGTCCATGAATGCCTTCGTATCCTGGCTCTCCGTTGGGTCCTCTGTGACATTCTGAGCACTCTCCACCTGAACCACCGGGCTCACCAGTGACTCCTTTTGGTCCTGGGTGACATTACACATTCAATCAACCATACAGGAGTCATACAGTAGCTAACATCATGTCAACAACCCAACACTCACATGTACCCTACTCCACCGGGGAACTACGCAGTAATGACACACAATGTACCGTATCTACTATATTAGAATCTTAAAAGAAAATCACAGTGTTAAAATGTTTTTGTTTTTAATACATTTCAAAAATTTCAAAAAACCTGTTTTTGCTTTGTCATTATGGGGTATTGTGTGAAGATTCATACATTTGTGAATAAATCTGTAATGTAACAACATGTGAAAGAAAGTCCAGGGCTCTGAATACTTTCCGAATGCACCGTCTATAAACTTAAAATAAAATCACACGCCAACCTTTCGCTACATTCTAACGTATGATGATCTCTTGCATAGCATATCAATCATGTCATTACTATCTTGAAAAGCACATTTTTCACTCATGACTGATATAAACAGTACCTTGGTAGCCTGGAGGGCCCCTTAGGCCTTTAGATCCAGGGTAAGAAGTTCCCGGGGGTCCCTGGGAGCCTGTGTGGCCTTTGACTCCGGGGTACCCAGATGGCCCTCGTGGGCCCAACACATCTGGTCCTGAGAGAGTGAGATGTGACAGATAAGGACGACTGGTACCGGTTTCTATTAGTAACGTACTTTACCTGCATTTAGCTACGGTATCTATTCAGAGACAGTTATTTATTGATAAGTGTTTGTAACCTCACCTCTGGCTCCCTTCTCTCCTTTTTGGCCTTGGAGCCCGTTCAGACCATGCAGCCCTGGGGGTCCCGGGAAACCTGTGGAGAAATTCACATATACATCAAAATCATTCCTGGGTCAACTGCACACATGTACAGTATGTATACCATGTCAAATGTTTTGGATTGCGAGGTAAATGAGTCCAGCCAGCTATCTAAACCTTGTAGTAATCATGACGGAATTACCAACCCGGGTATACAGGGCACGGGGCCCTGACCTCCAGGGGGCCCCCATTGACTGTGTACGTTACTCTCACCCAGATATTGTATGAACATGGCATTAAGTCATGACAACATGTAGAATTTCAGGAAATTAACTTTGAAAACTACAAAAATATTTTCTCCACCCAAAATGTGTAGATTTGCAGGATATTAGCTTTAAAACGGCAATATTTTCTCTACAACCCATGGCAGAATTAGGAGCATTGCATGAAATTAGTTTTCAAACTACAAGATTTATTCCCCCCCATGGTAAAATATGTGTAGAATTGCAGAATATGTGTGGCTAGGGCCTGTCACTAGGTGGTAAGTATAGTTGAAGTCGGAAGTTTACATACACTTAGGCTGGAGTCATTAAAACTCGTTTTTCAACCACTCCACAAATTTCTTGTTAACAAACTATAGTTTTGGCAAGTCAGTTAGGACATCTACTTTGTGCATGACACAAGTAATGTTTCCAACAATTGTTTACAGACCGATTACTTCACTTATAATTCACTGTATCACAATTCCAGTGGGTCAGAAGTTTACATACACCAAGTTGACTGTGCATTTAAACAGCTTGGAAAATTCCAGAAAACGATGTCATGGCTTTAGAAGCTTCTGATAGGCCAATTGACATAATTTGAGTCAATTGGAGGTGTACCTGTGGATGTATTTCAAGGCCTACCTTCAAACTCAGTGCCTCTTTGCTTGACATCGTGGGATAATCAAAAGAAATCAGCCAAGAGCTCAGAAATAAAATTGTAGACCTCCACAAGTCTGGTTCATCATTGGGAGCAATTTCCAAATGCCTGAAGGTACCATATTCATCTGTACAAACAATAGTACACAAGTGTAAACACCATGGGACCACGCAGCGTTCTGTTTCCTAGAGATTAACGTACTTTGGTGACAAAAGTGCAAATCAATCCCAGAACAACAGCAAAGGACCTTGTGAAGATGCTGGAGGAAACAGGTACAAAATTATCTATATCCACAGTAAAATGACTCCATTATTGACATAACCCGAAACTCCGCTCAACAAGGAAGAAGCCACTGCTCCAAAACCGCCATAAAAAAAGCCACACTACGGTTTGCAACTGCACATGGGGACAAAGATCGTACTTTTTGGAGAAATGTCCTCTGGTCTGATAAAACAAAAATATAACTGCTTGGCCATAATAACCATCGTCATGTTTGGAGGAAAAAGGGGGAGGCTTGCAAGCCGAAGAATACCATCCCAACCGTGAAACACGGGGGTGGCAGCATCATGTTGTGGGGTGCTTTGATGCAGGAGGGACTTGTGCACTTCACAAAATAGATAACATCATGAGGGGGACAGTTATGTGGATATATTGAAGAAACATCTCAAGACATCAGTCAGGAAGTTAAAGCTTGGTCACAAATTGGTCTTCCAACTGGACAATGACCCCAAGCATACTTCCAAAGTTGTGGAAAATGGCTAAAGGACAACAAAGTCAAGGTATCGGAGTGGCCATCACAAAGCCCTGACCTCAATCCTATAGAAAATGTGTGGGCAGAACTGAAAAAGTGTGTGCGAGCAAGGAGGCCTACAAACCTGACTCAGTTACACCAGCTCTGTCAGGAGGAATGGGACAAAATTCACCCAACTTATTGTGGGAAGCTTGTGGAAGGCTACCCGAAACGTTTGACCCAAGTTGAACAATTTAAAGGCAATGCTACAAAATATTAATTGAGTGGATGTACACTTCTGACCCACTTGGAATGTGATGAAAGAAATAAAAGCTGAAATAAATAATTCTCTCTACTATTATTCTGACATTTCACATTCTTAAAATAAACTGGTGATCCTAACTGACCTAAGACAGGGTATTTTTACTGGGATTAAATGTCAGGAATTGTGAAAAACTGAGTTTAAATGTATTTGGCTAAGGTGAATGTAAACCTCCGACTTCAACTGTAGATTGGGTCTTAGTACCTGGAGGACCGGGCAGTCCAGGATTGCCATTGGGGCCTTGACCTCCGAGAATTCCTCCGGGAGGCCCTGGGGAGCCTGGACGACCCGGCGGACCTGAGGGACCAGGGAAACCTGCACACACACACACAAACTTTAGAATCTAAAATGCTTACATATGTAGACACTAAACAAACACATAGACATAAATGAAATATATTGTACCCTGTCCTAAGGAGAAAATATGAAATGAGTGACATACAGAAGGGGACTTTAGGGATCCATTACCTGGGCCACCCAGTGGTCCACGGGCTCCGTGGACACCAGGCTGTCCTGGTGATCCTCTGGGTCCTGGCTCCCCTGGATCTCCTGGGTCTCCCTTTGGATCTATAGAGAGTGAAAAATATCAATTAGGTTTTGCACATTTCTAGTCACTTTCCCAGAAATTCCGGTTGGTTCCCAGAATCAGGAGGAAATAAGGACATCTGTAATCCTCCAACAAGGATTTCTGGAAAAGTTACCGGAATTTTGCAACCCTAGTACCAATCACACCTGCACATACCTTCTAGGAGTGTGAATCACTGCCCCAACACAAACTTCACATTTGGAAGTGAACACAAATACAGAAAACAACAGCAGCAGACTGACTGACTGACTGACTGACTGACTGAGAATAGCAGCAGCAGCCTGACTGACTGACTGACTGACTGGGAACAGCAGCAGCCTGACTGACTGACTGACTGACTGGGAACAGCAGCAGCAGCCTGACTGACTGACTGACTGGGAATAGCAGCAGCCTGACTGACTGACTGACTGAGAACAGCAGCAGCAGCCTGACTGACTGACTGACTGAGAACAGCAGCAGCAGCCTGACTGACTGACTGACTGGGAATAGCAGCAGCCTGACTGACTGACTGACTGGGAATAGCAGCAGCCTGACTGACTGACTGACTGGGAATAGCAGCAGCCTGACTGACTGACTGACTGGGAACAGCAGCAGCCTGACTGACTGACTGACTGACTGGGAACAGCAGCAGCAGCCTGACTGACTGACTGACTGGGAACAGCAGCAGCCTGACTGACTGACTGACTGACTGGGAACAGCAGCAGCCTGACTGACTGACTGACTGACTGACTGGGAACAGCAGCAGCAGCCTGACTGACTGACTGACTGAGAACAGCAGCAGCAGCCTGACTGACTGACTGACTGGGAATAGCAGCAGCCTGACTGACTGACTGACTGGGAACAGCAGCAGCCTGACTGACTGACTGACTGACTGGGAACAGCAGCAGCCTGACTGACTGACTGACTGACTGACTTTGAACAGCAGCAGCAGCCTGACTGACTGACTGACTGAGAACAGCAGCAGCAGCCTGACTGACTGACTGACTGACTGGGAACAGCAGCAGCCTGACTGACTGACTGACTGAGAACAGCAGCAGCCTGACTGACTGACTGACTGGGAACAGCAGCAGCCTGACTGGCTGACTGACTGGGAACAGCAGCAGCAGCCTGACTGACTGAGAACAGCAGCAGCAGCCTGACTGACTGACTGACTGAGAATAGCAGCCTGACTGACTGACTGACTGACTGAGAACAGCAGCAGCCTGACTGACTGACTGACTGAGAACAGCAGCAGCCTGACTGACTGACTGAGAATAGCAGCCTGACTGACTGACTGACTGACTGAGAACAGCAGCAGCCTGACTGACTGACTGACTGAGAATAGCAGCCTGACTGACTGACTGACTGACTGACTGACTGACTGACTGACTGACTGAGAACAGCAGCAGCCTGACTGACTGACTGACTGACTGAGAACAGCAGCAGCCTGACTGACTGACTGGCTGGGAACAGCAGCAGCAGCCTGACTGACTGACTGACTGAGAACAGCAGCAGCAGCCTGACTGACTGACTGACTGACTGGGAACAGCAGCAGCCTGACTGACTGACTGACTGAGAACAGCAGCAGCAGCCTGACTGACTGACTGACTGGGAACAGCAGCAGCAGCAGCCTGACTGACTGACTGGGAACAGCAGCAGCAGCCTGACTGACTGACTGGGAACAGCAGCAGCAGCATGACTGACTGACTGACTGAGAACAGCAGCAGCAGCTTGACTGACTGACTGACTGAGAATAGCAGCAGCAGCCTGACTGACTGACTGACTGACTGGGAACAGCAGCAGCCTGACTGACTGACTGACTGGGAACAGCAGCAGCAGCCTGACTGACTGACTGACTGAGAACAGCAGCAGCAGCCTGACTGACTGACTGACTGAGAACAGCAGCAGCAGCTTGACTGACTGACTGACTGACTGACTGGGAACAGCAGCAGCCTGACTGACTGACTGACTGACTGAGAACAGCAGCAGCCTGACTGACTGACTGACTGGGAATAGCAGCAGCCTGACTGACTGACTGACTGACTGAGAACAGCAGCAGCCTGACTGACTGACTGACTGACTGAGAATAGCAGCCTGACTGACTGACTGACTGACTGGGAACAGCAGCAGCCTGACTGACTGACTGACTGACTGGGAACAGCAGCAGCAGCCTGACTGACTGACTGACTGAGAACAGCAGCAGCAGCCTGACTGACTGACTGACTGGGAACAGCAGCAGCCTGACTGACTGACTGACTGACTGAGAACAGCAGCAGCCTGACTGACTGACTGACTGGGAACAGCAGCAGCCTGACTGACTGACTGAGAACAGCAGCAGCAGCCTGACTGACTGACTGGGAACAGCAGCAGCAGCCTGACTGACTGAGAACAGCAGCAGCAGCCTGACTGACTGACTGACTGAGAATAGCAGCCTGACTGACTAACTGACTGACTGACTGAGAACAGCAGCAGCCTGACTGACTGACTGAGAATAGCAGCCTGACTGACTGACTGACTGAGAACAGCAGCAGCCTGACTGACTGACTGACTGAGAATAGCAGCCTGACTGACTGACTGACTGACTGACTGAGAACAGCAGCAGCCTGACTGACTGACTGACTGACTGAGAACAGCAGCAGCCTGACTGACTGACTGACTGGCTGGGAACAGCAGCAGCAGCCTGACTGACTGACTGACTGAGAACAGCAGCAGCAGCCTGACTGACTGACTGACTGGGAACAGCAGCAGCCTGACTGACTGACTGACTGAGAACAGCAGCAGCAGCCTGACTGACTGACTGACTGGGAACAGCAGCAGCAGCCTGACTGACTGACTGACTGGGAACAGCAGCAGCAGCCTGACTGACTGACTGGGAACAGCAGCAGCAGCCTGACTGACTGACTGACTGGGAACAGCAGCAGCAGCCTGACTGACTGGGAACAGCAGCAGCAGCCTGACTGACTGACTGAGAACAGCAGTCTGACTGACTGACTGACTGAGAACAGCAGCAGCAGCCTGACTGATTGACTGAGAACAGCAGCAGCAGCCTGACTGACTGACTGACTGGGAACAGCAGCAGCAGCCTGACTGACTGAGAACAGCAGCAGCAGCCTGACTGACTGACTGACTGAGAACAGCAGTCTGACTGACTGACTGACTGAGAACAGCAGCAGCAGCCTGACTGACTGACTGACTGAGAACAGCAGCAGCAGCCTGACTGACTGACTGACTGACTGAGAACAGCAGCAGCAGCCTGACTGACTGACTGACTGACTGAGAACAGCAGCAGCAGCCTGACTGACTGACTGAGAACAGCAGCAGCAGCCTGACTGACTGACTGAGAACAGCAGCAGCAGCCTGACTGACTGACTGACTGAGAATAGCAGCCTGACTGACTGACTGACTGACTGGGAACAGCAGCAGCCTGACTGACTGACTGACTGGGAACAGCAGCAGCCTGACTGACTGACTGACTGAGAACAGCAGCAGCCTGACTGACTGACTGGCTGGGAACAACAACAGCAGCAGCAGCCTGACTGACTGACTGGGAACAGCAGCAGCAGCCTGACTGACTGACTGACTGACTGGGAACAGCAGCAGCAGCCTGACTGACTGACTGGGAACAGCAGCAGCAGCATGACTGACTGACTGACTGACTGGGAACAGCAGCAGCAGCCTGACTGACTGAGAACAGCAGCAGCAGCCTGACTGACTGACTGACTGAGAACAGCAGCAGCAGCCTGACTGACTGACTGACTGACTGAGAACAGCCTGACTGACTGAGAACAGCAGCAGCAGCCTGACTGACTGGGAACAGCAGCAGCAGCCTGACTGACTGACTGACTGGGAACAGCAGCAGCAGCCTGACTGACTGACTGACTGGGAACAGCAGCAGCAGTCTGACTGACTGACTGGGAACAGCAGCAGCAGCCTGACTGACTGACTGACTGGGAACAGCAGCAGCAGCCTGACTGACTGGGAACAGCAGCAGCAGCCTGACTGACTGACTGAGAACAGCAGTCTGACTGACTGACTGACTGAGAACAGCAGCAGCAGCCTGACTGACTGACTGAGAACAGCAGCAGCAGCCTGACTGACTGACTGACTGGGAACAGCAGCAGCAGCCTGACTGACTGAGAACAGCAGCAGCAGCCTGACTGACTGACTGACTGAGAACAGCAGTCTGACTGACTGACTGACTGAGAACAGCAGCAGCAGCCTGACTGACTGACTGACTGAGAACAGCAGCAGCAGCCTGACTGACTGACTGACTGACTGAGAACAGCAGCAGCAGCCTGACTGACTGACTGACTGACTGACTGAGAACAGCAGCAGCAGCCTGACTGACTGACTGAGAACAGCAGCAGCAGCCTGACTGACTGACTGAGAACAGCAGCAGCAGCCTGACTGACTGACTGACTGAGAATAGCAGCCTGACTGACTGACTGACTGACTGGGAACAGCAGCAGCCTGACTGACTGACTGACTGGGAACAGCAGCAGCCTGACTGACTGACTGACTGACTGACTGAGAACAGCAGCAGCCTGACTGACTGACTGGCTGGGAACAACAACAGCAGCAGCAGCCTGACTGACTGACTGGGAACAGCAGCAGCAGCCTGACTGACTGACTGACTGGGAACAGCAGCAGCAGCCTGACTGACTGACTGGGAACAGCAGCAGCAGCATGACTGACTGACTGACTGACTGGGAACAGCAGCAGCAGCCTGACTGACTGAGAACAGCAGCAGCAGCCTGACTGACTGACTGACTGAGAACAGCAGCAGCAGCCTGACTGACTGACTGACTGACTGAGAACAGCCTGACTGACTGAGAACAGCAGCAGCAGCCTGACTGACTGGGAACAGCAGCAGCAGCCTGACTGACTGACTGGGAACAGCAGCAGCAGCAGCCTGACTGACTGACTGACTGACTGAGAACAGCCTGACTGACTGGGAACAGCAGCAGCAGCCTGACTGACTGACTGGGAACAGCAGCAGCAGCCTGACTGACTGACTGACTGACTGACTGGGAACAGCAGCAGCAGCCTGACTGACTGACTGGGAACAGCAGCAGCAGCCTGACTGACTGACTGACTGGGAACAACAGCAGCAGCCTGACTGACTGACTGGGAACAACAGCAGCAGCCTGACTGATTGGGAACAGCAGCAGCAGCAGCCTGACTGACTGACTGACTGGGAACAGCAGCAGCAGCCTGACTGACTGACTGACTGGGAACAGCAGCAGCAGCCTGACTGACTGACTGAGAACAGCAGCAGCAGCCTGACTGACTGACTGACTGACTGAGAACAGCAGCAGCAGCCTGACTGACTGACTGACTGACTGACTGACTGAGAACAGCAGCGCAGCCTGACTGACTGACTGAGAATAGCAGCAGCAGCCTAACTGACTGACTGACTGGGAACAGCAGCAGCCTGACTGACTGACTGGGAACAGCAGCAGCCTGACTGACTGGGAACAGCAGCAGCCTGACTGACTGACTGACTGACTGGGAACAGCAGCAGCAGCCTGACTGACTGACTGACTGACTGAGAATAGCAGCCTGACTGACTGACTGACTGACTGACTGGGAACAGCAGCAGCCTGACTGACTGACTGGGAACAGCAGCAGCCTGACTGACTGAGAACAGCAGCAGCCTGACTGACTGACTGACTGGCTGGGAACAACAACAGCAGCAGCAGCCTGACTGACTGACTGACTGGGAACAGCAGCAGCAACCTGACTGACTGACTGACTGACTGGGAACAGCAGCAGCAGCCTGACTGACTGACTGGGAACAACAGCAGCAGCCTGACTGACTGACTGACTGGGAACAGCAGCAGCAGCCTGACTGACTGACTGACTGGGAACAGCAGCAGCAGCCTGACTGACTGACTGGGAACAGCAGCAGCAGCCTGACTGACTGACTGGGAACAGCAGCAGCAGCCTGACTGACTGACTGGGAACAGCAGCAGCAGCCTGACTGACTGACTGAGAACAGCAGCAGCAGCCTGACTGACTGACTGACTGAGAACAGCAGTCTGACTGACTGACTGAGAACAGCCTGACTGACTGAGAACAGCAGCAGCAGCCTGACTGACTGGGAACAGCAGCAGCAGCCTGACTGACTGACTGGGAACAGCAGCAGCAGCCTGACTGACTGACTGGGAACAGCAGCAGCAGCCTGACTGACTGACTGGGAACAACAGCAGCAGCCTGACTGACTGACTGACTGACTGGGAACAGCAGCAGCAGCCTGACTGACTGAGAACAGCAGCAGCAGCCTGACTGACTGAGAACAGCAGCAGCAGCCTGACTGACTGAGAACAGCAGCAGCAGCCTGACTGACTGACTGACTGAGAACAGCCTGACTGACTGAGAACAGCAGCAGCAGCCTGACTGACTGACTGAGAACAGCAGCAGCAGCCTGACTGACTGACTGAGAACAGCAGCAGCAGCCTGACTGACTGACTGAGAACAGCAGCAGCAGCCTGACTGACTGACTGACTGAGAATAGCAGCCTGACTGACTGACTGGCTGACTGGGAACAGCAGCAGCCTGACTGACTGACTGGGAACAGCAGCAGCAGCCTGACTGACTGACTGAGAATAGCAGCCTGACTGACTGACTGACTGACTGGGAACAGCAGCAGCCTGACTGACTGACTGACTGGGAACAGCAGCAGCCTGACTGACTGACTGACTGAGAACAGCAGCAGCCTGACTGACTGACTGGCTGGGAACAACAACAGCAGCAGCAGCCTGACTGACTGGGAACAGCAGCAGCAGCCTGACTGACTGACTGACTGGGAACAGCAGCAGCAGCCTGACTGACTGACTGGGAACAGCAGCAGCAGCATGACTGACTGACTGACTGACTGGGAACAACAGCAGCAGTCTGACTGACTGACTGACTGACTGGGAACAGCAGCAGCAGCCTGACTGACTGAGAACAGCAGCAGCAGCCTGACTGACTGACTGACTGACTGAGAACAGCAGCAGCAGCCTGACTGACTGACTGACTGAGAACAGCCTGACTGACTGAGAACAGCAGCAGCAGCCTGACTGACTGACTGGGAACAGCAGCAGCAGCCTGACTGACTGACTGGGAACAGCAGCAGCAGCAGCCTGACTGACTGGCTGGGAACAGCAGCAGCAGCCTGACTGACTGACTGAGAACAGCCTGACTGACTGGGAACAGCAGCAGCAGCCTGACTGACTGACTGGGAACAGCAGCAGCAGCCTGACTGACTGACTGACTGGGAACAGCAGCAGCAGCCTGACTGACTGACTGGGAACAGCGGCAGCAGCCTGACTGACTGACTGACTGGGAACAACAGCAGCAGCCTGACTGACTGACTGGGAACAACAGCAGCAGCCTGACTGATTGGGAAAAGCAGCAGCAGCAGCCTGACTGACTGACTGACTGACTGGGAACAGCAGCAGCAGCCTGACTGACTGACTGACTGGGAACAGCAGCAGCAGCCTGACTGACTGAGAACAGCAGCAGCAGCCTGACTGACTGACTGACTGAGAACAGCAGCAGCAGCCTGACTGACTGACTGACTGAGAACAGCAGCAGCAGCCTGACTGACTGACTGACTGAGAATAGCAGCAGCAGCCTGACTGACTGACTGACTGAGAACAGCAGCAGCAGCCTGACTGACTGACTAACTGAGAACAGCAGCAGCCTGACTGACTGACTGACTGGGAACAGTAGCAGCAGCCTGACTGACTGACTGACTGAGAATAGCAGCAGCAGCCTGACTGACTGACTGACTGAGAATAGCAGCCTGACTGACTGACTGACTGACTGACTGGGAACAGCAGCAACAGCCTGACTGACTGACTGGGAACAGCAGCAGCAGCCTGACTGACTGACTGACTGACTGACTGGGAACAACAGCAGCAGCCTGACTGATTGGGAACAGCAGCAGCAGCAGCCTGACTGACTGACTGACTGGGAACAGCAGCAGCAGCCTGACTGACTGACTGACTGGGAACAGCAGCAGCAGCCTGACTGACTGACTGACTGGGAACAGCAGCAGCAGCCTGACTGACTGACTGACTGAGAACAGCAGCAGCAGCCTGACTGACTGGGAACAACAGCAGCAGCCTGACTGACTGACTGAGAACAGCAGCAGCAGCCTGACTGACTGACTGACTGAGAACAGCAGTCTGACTGACTGACTGACTGACTGAGAACAGCCTGACTGACTGAGAACAGCAGCAGCAGCCTGACTGACTGGGAACAGCAGCAACAGCCTGACTGACTGACTGGGAACAGCAGCAGCAGCCTGACTGACTGACTGACTGACTGGGAACAACAGCAGCAGCCTGACTGATTGGGAACAGCAGCAGCAGCAGCCTGACTGACTGACTGACTGGGAACAGCAGCAGCAGCCTGACTGACTGACTGACTGGGAACAGCAGCAGCAGCCTGACTGACTGACTGGGAACAGCAGCAGCAGCCTGACTGACTGACTGACTGAGAACAGCAGCAGCAGCCTGACTGACTGACTGAGAACAGCAGCAGCAGCCTGACTGACTGAGAATAGCAGCAGCAGCCTGACTGACTGACTGACTGAGAACAGCAGCAGCAGCCTGACTGACTGACTGACTGAGAACAGCAGCAGCAGCCTGACTGACTGACTGACTGAGAATAGCAGCAGCAGCCTGACTGACTGACTGACTGAGAACAGCAGCAGCAGCCTGACTGACTGACTGACTGAGAATAGCAGCAGCAGCCTGACTGACTGACTGACTGAGAACAGCAGCAGCAGCCTGACTGACTGACTAACTGAGAACAGCAGCAGCCTGACTGACTGACTGACTGGGAACAGTAGCAGCAGCCTGACTGACTGACTGACTGAGAATAGCAGCAGCAGCCTGACTGACTGACTGACTGAGAATAGCAGCCTGACTGACTGACTGACTGACTGACTGGGAACAGCAGCAACAGCCTGACTGACTGACTGGGAACAGCAGCAGCAGCCTGACTGACTGACTGACTGACTGACTGGGAACAACAGCAGCAGCCTGACTGATTGGGAACAGCAGCAGCAGCAGCCTGACTGACTGACTGACTGGGAACAGCAGCAGCAGCCTGACTGACTGACTGACTGGGAACAGCAGCAGCAGCCTGACTGACTGACTGACTGGGAACAGCAGCAGCAGCCTGACTGACTGACTGACTGAGAACAGCAGCAGCAGCCTGACTGACTGGGAACAACAGCAGCAGCCTGACTGACTGACTGAGAACAGCAGCAGCAGCCTGACTGACTGACTGACTGAGAACAGCAGTCTGACTGACTGACTGACTGACTGAGAACAGCCTGACTGACTGAGAACAGCAGCAGCAGCCTGACTGACTGGGAACAGCAGCAACAGCCTGACTGACTGACTGGGAACAGCAGCAGCAGCCTGACTGACTGACTGACTGACTGGGAACAACAGCAGCAGCCTGACTGATTGGGAACAGCAGCAGCAGCAGCCTGACTGACTGACTGACTGGGAACAGCAGCAGCAGCCTGACTGACTGACTGACTGGGAACAGCAGCAGCAGCCTGACTGACTGACTGGGAACAGCAGCAGCAGCCTGACTGACTGACTGACTGAGAACAGCAGCAGCAGCCTGACTGACTGACTGAGAACAGCAGCAGCAGCCTGACTGACTGAGAATAGCAGCAGCAGCCTGACTGACTGACTGACTGAGAACAGCAGCAGCAGCCTGACTGACTGACTGACTGAGAACAGCAGCAGCAGCCTGACTGACTGACTGACTGAGAATAGCAGCAGCAGCCTGACTGACTGACTGACTGAGAACAGCAGCAGCAGCCTGACTGACTAACTGAGAACAGCAGCAGCCTGACTGACTGACTGACTGGGAACAGTAGCAGCAGCCTGACTGACTGACTGACTGAGAACAGCAGCAGCCTGACTGACTGACTGAGAATAGCAGCAGCAGCCTGACTGACTGAGAACAGCAGCAGCAGCCTGACTGACTGACTGGGAACAGCAGCAGCAGCCTGACTGACTGACTGACTGAGAACAGCAGCAGCATCCTGACTGACTGACTGACTGGGAACAACAGCAGCAGCCTGACTGACAGACTGACTGAGAACAGCAGCAGCATCCTGACTGACAGACTGACTGAGAATAGCAGCAGCAGCCTGACTGACTGACTGACTGAGAACAGCAGCAGCATCCTGACTGACTGACTGACTGAGAACAGCAGCAGCAGCCTGACTGACTGACTGACTGACTGATTGGGAACAGCAGCAGCAGCAGCCTGACTGACTGACTGACTAACTGGGAATAGCAGCAGCAGCCTGACTGTCTGACTGGGAACAGCAGCAGCAGCCTGACTGACTGACTGGGAACAGCAGCAGCAGCCTGACTGACTGACTGACTGACTGATTGGGAACAGCAGCAGCAGCAGCCTGACTGACTGACTGACTGACTGGGAATAGCAGCAGCAGCCTGACTGACTGACTGGGAACAGCAGCAGCAGCCTGACTGACTGACTGACTGATTGGGAACAGCAGCAGCAGCAGCCTGACTGACTGACTGACTGACTGGGAACAGCAGCAGCAGCCTGACTGACTGACTGAGAACAGCAGCAGCATCCTGACTGACTGACTGACTGGGAACAACAGCAGCAGCCTGACTGACAGACTGACTGAGAACAACAGCAGCATCCTGACTGACAGACTGACTGAGAATAGCAGCAGCATCCTGACTGACAGACTGACTGAGAATAGCAGCAGCATCCTGACTGACTGACTGACTGGGAACAACAGCAGCAGCCTGACTGACAGACTGACTGAGAACAACAGCAGCATCCTGACTGACAGACTGACTGAGAATAGCAGCAGCATCCTGACTGACTGACTGACTGACTGACTGACTGACTGACTGACTGAGAACAGCAGCAGCATCCTGACTGACTGACTGACTGACTGAGAACAGCAGCAGCAATTTACTGACAACAACAGCAGCGGAGTGGAAAGAGTTAAGAGCAGACCTGGGAAGGCATCTCATCTTCCCCCAGGACATTGTCAGCACAACATTCAGACCAGACCTTCCAGTCTGGTCAAGGAGCACCAACATCTAAATGGCCATGCTAATGACTCCACGGGAGGAGAGCACTAAGGAAGCCTATGAAAGGAAGCTGTTGACGTGCCAGACACTCGTGGATGAATGCACTGACAAGGGATGGAAGGCCAAGTGTCTACCAGTAGAGGGACACTAAGGATTCAATGAGTAAAGGGAGCACAGCGTTAGAAGATCTGTTGCATAGCTCGGCAGGAGGCAGAGAGGGCATGGTAATGGCTGGAGGAGCAGTTGGCAAGCCACCTGGCTCAGATGGGGCCTGATCGACCCGATCGGTGCACCCTTCAGAAGGTGTAGTGAGCAGCGCTAAAACACCTAATGCATTGGGGACCTCACCTGAGCATAAGCCATTTTGCAGCTATCCTCTGTGTGCAGGTAAAGTACGGCAAGCTAGCCATAGCATATTCAGTTAATATCCCTGAATATCATGTGACCTGAAGTTACTCCTATTCTAATGACTCAGGATCAACCTCTGGACAAGAGCAGTACCAGGATCATGGGAGAACATAAACACAAATGAATAAACAGGATGTGGTCATGATACATACATAGCACACAGTTCTGTCATGTTGCCCTCTTAGAGAAAAAGGGTTCCAAAAGGGTTCTTCGGCTGTCCCCATAGAAGAACCCTTTTTGGTTCCATGGAGAACACTTTTTGGTCCTACATGGAAAGGGTTCTACATAGAACCCAAAAGGGTTCTTCGGCTGTCCCCATAGGAGAACCCGTTTTTGTTCCAGGGAGAACACTTTTTGGTCCTACATGGAAAGGGTTCTACATAGAACCCAAAAAGGGTTCTTCAAAGGGTTGTCCTATGGGGACAGTCGAATAACCCTTTTAGGTTCTCGATAGCATAGTTTTTCTAAGAGTGTACTGTGCACTGATGTGACTTCTAAACTGTACGGGCTAGAATCCCCATTGGAAGTTGAGTATTTATTTAGTAACTTTTTTATCTGGTAGGTCCGGGTGTCCTAAACATCCTGTATCCTGTTGTCATCATCTCAAAACTGTAATAGCGTTGTTTGTGATTGTTCACTCAGTTGGAAATATGTCCAAATGTAGCACCCCAGATACTCTGGCTCTAGCCAAGCGGAGTGTAGAGCTCTGTATGGGGAATAAGGTGCCAAGCTGTAAGCAGACGTTGTATTGTGATCACCTAAGGTCCTGCATTCTCCTGGAGGACCCGGTGGTCCAGGTAGTCCTGGTTGTCCTATAGAGTCTCCTGGGTCACCTGCAGAATAGGGTCAGGGTTTGAGTGTCAGGATACAGAGAAGATATTAGTCGTAATTACAGCACTTTCACTCTGATAATAACCCACGTTCTGGAATCCTCTCCTCCTGTCTCTTTATGACCTTCCCTTCTTCTCTTCCTGTCCCTTTATGACCTCCCCTTCCTGTCTCTTTATGACCTCCCCTTCCTCTCCTCCTGTCCCTTTATGACCTCCCCTTCTTCTCTTCCTGTCTCATTATGACCTCCCCTTCCTCTCTTCCTGTCCCTTTATGACCTCCCCTTCCTCTCTTCCTGTCCCTTTATGACCTCCCCTTCCTCTCTTCCTGTCCCTTTATGACCTCCCCTTCCTCTCTTCCTGTCCCTTTATGGCCTCCCCTTCCTCTCTTCCTGTCCCTTTATGGCCTCCCCTTCCTCTCTTCCTGTCCCTTTATGGCCTCCCCTTCCTCTCTTCCTGTCCCTTTATGACCTCCCCTTCCTCTCTTCCTGTCCCTTTATGACCTCCCCTTCCTCTCTTCCTGTCCCTTTATGACCTCCCCTTCTTCTCTTCCTGTCTCTTTATGACCTCCCCTTCCTCTCTTCTTGTCCTTTTATGACCTCCCCTTCTTCTCTTCCTGTCTCTTTATGACCTCCCCTTCCTCTCTTCCTGTCCCTTTATGACCTCCCCTTCCTGTCTCTTTATGACCTCCCCTTCCTCTCCTCCTGTCCCTTTATGACCTCCCCTTCTTCTCTTCCTGTCTCATTATGACCTCCCCTTCCTCTCTTCCTGTCCCTTTATGACCTCCCCTTCCTCTCTTCCTGTCCCTTTATGACCTCCCCTTCCTCTCTTCCTGTCCCTTTATGACCTCCCCTTCCTCTCTTCCTGTCCCTTTATGACCTCTTCTTCCTCTCTTCCTGTCCCTTTATGACCTCCCCTTCCTCTCTTCCTGTCCCTGTATGACCTCCCCTTCCTCTCTTCCTGTCCTTTTATGACCTCCCCTTCCTCTCTTCCTGTCTCTTTATGACCTCCCCTTCTTCTCTTCCTGTCCCTTTAAGTTCCCCTCCCTTATCATGTTTGTGTGTATTTTCTGTTGTCTCTCTACTCACCCTGTAAGCCTGGTATTCCTGGAAGGCCTGGTTTCCCAGGAGGGCCCGTGTGCCCAGGGTCCCCCTGCAATGGGGATAAACCAACAGTCACTGGCATAGCAACACACAGTAACACCCACTGGCATAGCAACACACAGTAACCCCCACTGGCATAGCAACACACAGTAACACCCACTAGCATAGCAACACACAGTAACCCTCAAACACCAAGATATTCACACAAACATCCTGTGTCTTAACAAAGACATCTGTTCTTACATTACTTCCAAGACCACTGACTTGGGAAGGAATATATTCTCAACTTAAATACATACAGACATACTGCACCTCATTTATCAATCTTGAGCAGCATTAATATGTCTGGAAACCATTCATAATAGCAATTTTTTACCAAAGTTTTAGTAGTTTAATGAGGTAAACAAAGAACATCTAAGATGTAGTGATGAGTATCAGTAATGAAGTACCTTATCACCGACTGGTCCAGGGAAACCAACTATACCACTCAAGCCTTTAGGTCCTCGAGGTCCGGGGGGTCCAGGGGGACCAGGTCTGCCAGGTTGTCCTGGGAGCCCTTTCTCATATCCAGGAGGACCATCCTGTCCATTCCCCCCTGGTTTACCTGGTGACCCACTTGAGCCCTTGGAACCTGAGAAGAAAGAACAGTGCATTGTTTATCCATGTATTATTAGAGAATCAAAAATACAGTCCCACCGTCTACCACCTGCTAAAATACAGTCCCACCCGTCTACCACCTGCTAAAATACAGTCCTGCCATCTACCACCTGCTAAAATACAGTCCCGCCATCTACCACCTGCTAAAATACAGTCCCACCATCTACCACCTGCTAAAATACAGTCCCGCCATCTACCACCTGCTAAAATACAGTCCCGCCATCTACCACCTGCTAAAATACAGTCCCGCCATCTATCACCTGCTAAAATACAGTCGCGCCATCTACCACCTGCTAAAATACAGTCCCGCCATCTATCACCTGCTAAAATACAGTCCCGCCATCTACCACCTGCTAAAATACAGTCCCGCCATCTATCACCTGCTAAAATACAGTCCCGCCATCTATCACCTGCTAAAATACAGTCCCGCCGTCTACCACCTGCTAAAATACAGTCCCACCCATCTACCACCTGCTAAAATACAGTCCCGCCCATCTACCACCTGCTAAAATACAGTCCCGCCATCTACCACCTGCTAAAATACAGTCGCGCCATCTACCACCTGCTAAAATACAGTCCCACCCATCTACCACCTGCTAAAATACAGTCCCGCCATCTATCACCTGCTAAAATACAGTCGCGCCATCTACCACCTGCTAAAATACAGTCGCGCCATCTACCACCTGCTAAAATACAGTCCCGCCATCTACCACCTGCTAAAATACAGTCCCGCCATCTATCACCTGCTAAAATACAGTCCCGCCATCTATCACCTGCTAAAATACAGTCCCGCCATCTATCACCTGCTAAAATACAGTCCCGCCATCTATCACCTGCTAAAATACAGTCCCGCCATCTATCACCTGCTAAAATACAGTCCCGCCATCTATCACCTGCTAAAATACAGTCGCGCCCGTCTACCACCTGCTAAAATACAGTCCCGCCATCTATCACCTGCTAAAATACAGTCCCGCCATCTATCACCTGCTAAAATACAGTCCCGCCATCTATCACCTGCTAAAATACAGTCCCGCCATCTATCACCTGCTAAAATACAGTCCCGCCATCTATCACCTGCTAAAATACAGTCGCGCCATCTACCACCTGCTAAAATACAGTCCCGCCATCTACCACCTGCTAAAATACAGTCCCGCCATCTATCACCTGCTAAAATACAGTCGCGCCATCTACCACCTGCTAAAATACAGTCCCGCCATCTATCACCTGCTAAAATACAGTCCCGCCATCTATCACCTGCTAAAATACAGTCCCGCCGTCTACCACCTGCTAAAATACAGTCCCACCCATCTACCACCTGCTAAAATACAGTCCCGCCATCTACCACCTGCTAAAATACAGTCCCGCCATCTACCACCTGCATCCTCTTATATTAGTTTGAAGTATTTAAAAAAAAAAACTAGTCCGACATCTATTACCAAAGCAGAACTGATCTGTTTTAACACAGTTGCATGGTGCTACTGCGAACCCCTTTCTCTGAAAAAAAAGGCTCCAAAAAGGTTGATTGGCTGTCCAAACAGTAGAACCCTGTTTTAGTTCGAAGTACAATTTTCCATATAGAACCCTCTGTGTTCTATACGGAACTCAAAAGGATTCTACTTGGAACCAGTATGGGTTCTTCAAAGGGTTCTCCTATGGGGACAGCCAGAGAACCCTTTCGGGTTCTCGACAGCACCTTGTTTTGTAAGAGTGTGCAGAGGGGGTTGTGTTGTGTCTCTCTCACCTCTGGCTCCAGTGAAGCCATGTTCTCCTGGTGGTCCTTCAGAGCCCTTCTGTCCTTTAACGGTTATGACTCCTACTGGCCCAGGACTTCCGGGGGGACCTCTGTGACCTGAGGACATTCTACACTGCCAACGTGTAATATACTGAACAATATAATATACTACACTATGTGTACATACAAGTCAAATCAAGTTTATTTATATAGCCCTTTGTACATCAGCTGATATCTCAAAGTGCTGTACAGACACCCACCCTAAAACCCCAAACAGCAAGCAATGCAGGTGTAGAAGCAGAGTACAACATATATAATAAGTACAACATATATAAGACTGTGAATGCAACAACAACGGGTGATATGGCGTTCTATGCAGAAACGGTCTACGACGAGGGACAGAACACTGAAATAGTAATGTTATGTAAAGTATGCAGAGAGAAAATCATGCACACAGTCATGAAGAGAGATAGGATACCGTAAACAAGGAAGTATACACAGAGAGAATAGTTTTCTAAATTCACTGAAATGACACTCCACATAAGGAGAGTAATTACAAATACTTCTAAGGAAGGTTGACTGTCTGTGTGCAGATACCAAAGGTAAACACAATACTATGTATGTATTTTATTATGCGGATGCTGCAATGTGCATACACTGTAATGTACCGGTTGTACCTTTAGCTCCTTTGTACCCCTGGTCTCCATCCTGACCGTCGCGTCCTGTGAAACCCCTCTCCCCTTGCCTCCCGCGGGATCCTGGGTTTCCAGGCCGACCCGGTGTACCAGGAACAGCCGACCCATCTCTACCAGGATATCCCCTGGGCCCTGGGAAAGATGACATCATTGGGAATAGTTGTCATAGGATAATAATAAAGATAGTTCATTGGCTGGGTCATGTTCATTAGGGCATCACCTGAAAAATATTTTGCAATGGAAAAACAATGTGTTTCTTATTGGTGCCTAATGAACACGGTCCTGGTATACTTTGTACTCAAAATGGGATATCAGGGTTGTGTACATCTATTTTGCAGGCTGTCTATTTTGAGACAGGCGATACCCAAAACAAGGCATCCATATTTATATATCGTCCCAATTCAAGTGATTCAATTCAAAGTGCAGAGAATCACGTAAATGTCATAACATTACAGTACATACAGAAAGTATTCAGACCGTTGACTTATTCCACATCTTGTTACGTTACAGCCTTATTCTAAAATTGATTAAATAAATACAAAGCCTAAGCAATCTACACACAATACCTCATAATGACATCACAATACCCCATAAGGACATCACAATACCCCATAATGACATCACAAAACCTCATAATGACAAAGTGAACAAAGGTTGTTAGAAATTTGGGAAAATCTATTCAAATTAAAAAACAGAAATACCTTATTTACATAAGTATTCAGACCATTTGCTATGAGACTCGAAGTTGAGCTCAGGTGCATCCTGTTTCCATTGATCATCCTTGAGATGTTTCTACAACTTCATTGGAGTCCACCTGTGGTAAAGTCAATTGATTGGACATGATTTGGAAAGGCACACACATGTGTATATAAGGTTCCACAGTTGAAAGTGCATGTCAGAGCAAAAACCAAGCCATGAGGTCAAAGGAATTGTCCGTAGGGCTCCGAGACAGGATTGTGTCGAGGCACAGATCTAGGGAAGGGTACCAAAAAACATTCTGCCGCATTGAAGGTCCCCAAGAACCAGTGGTGTAAAGTACTTAAGTAAACATACTTTAAAGTACTACTTAAGTGTTTTTGGGGGTGTACTTTATATCTGTACTTTAGAATTTATATTTTTGACAACTTTTGCTTCACTACATTCCTAAAGAAAATGATGTACTTTTTACTCCATACATTTTACCTGAGACCGAAAAATACTTGTTGCAATTTGAATGCTTAGCAAGACAGGAAAATGGTCCAATGCACGCACATCAAGAGAACATCCCTGGTCATCCCTACTGCCTCTGATCTGGTAGACTCACTAAACATACATGCTTAATTTGTAAATGATGTCTGAGTGTTGGAGTGTGCACTAGGCTATCTGTAAATTTGGTTTGGTTTGCTTAATATAATGAAAGTGACATGATTTATACTTGTACTTTTGATACTTAAGTATATTTAAAACCAAATACTTTTTTAGACTTACTCAAGTAGTATTTTACTGGGGGACTTTCACTTTTACTTGAGTCATTTTCATTTAAGGTATTTTTTAATTTCTCAAGTATGAAAATGGGGTACTTTTTCCACCACTGCCAAGAACACAGTGTCCTCCATCATTCTTAAATGGAAGAAGTTTGGAACCATCAAGACTCTTCCTAGGGCTGGCCGCCTGGCCAAACTGAGCAATCGGGGGAGAAGGGCTCTGGTTAGGGAGGTGACCAAGAAACCGATGGTCACTCAGCTCTGGAGTTCCTCTGTGGGCATGGGAGAACCTTCCAGAAGGACAACCATCTCTGCAGCCCTCCACCAATCAGGCCTTTATGGTAGAGTGGCCAGACGGAAGCCACTCTTCAGTAAAAGGCACATGACAGCCCGCTTGAAGTTTGTCAAAAGGCATCTAAAGGACTCTCAGACCATGACAAACAAGATTATCTGGTCTGATGAAACCAAGATTGAACTCTTTGGCCTGAATGCCAAGCGTCACGTCTCAAGGACATCCCTACAGTGAAGCATGGTGGTGGCAGCATCATGCTGTGGGGATGTTTTTCAGCTGCAGGGACTGGGAGACTAGTCAGTACTGAGGGAAAGCTGGAGGGAAGGTTCACCTCCCAATAGGACAACGACCCTAAGCACACAGCCAGGAGACTAGTCAGTACTGAGGGAGAGCTGGAGGGAAGGTTCACCTCCCAATAGGACAACGACCCTAAGCACACAGCCAGGAGACTAGTCAGTACTGAGGGAGAGCTGGAGGGAAGGTTCACCTCCCAATAGGACAACGACCCTAAGCACACAGCCAGGAGACTAGTCAGTACTGAGGGAGAGCTGGAGGGAAGGTTCACCTCCCAATAGGACAACAACCCTAAGCACACAGCCAGGACAACACAGGAGCTTCGGGACAAGTTTCTGAAAGTCCTTGAGTGACCCAGCCAGAGCCTTGACTTGAACCAGATCGAACAGCTCTGGAGAGACCTGAAAATAGCTGTGCAGCAACACTCCCCATCCAACCTGACAGAGCTTGAGAGGATCTGCAGAGAAGAATGGGAGAAATACAGATGCAAAGTCATACCTAAGAAGAATAAAGGCTCAAGACTCAAGGCTGTAATTGCTTCCAAAGGTGCTTCAACAAAGTACTGAGTAAAGGGTCTGAATACTTATGTAAATGTAATATTTCAGTTTAAAAAAATTTGCAACAAAAAAATCCCATCCGTTTTGCTTTGTCATTATGGGGTATTGTGATGTCATTATGGGGTATTGTGATGTCATTATGGGGTATTGTGTGTAGATTGATGAGGGGAAAAAACTATTTTATCCATTTTAGAATAAGGCTGTAGCGTATCAAAGTGTGTAAAAAGTCTGTGGGTCTGAATACTTTCCGAAGGCATTGTATTTTAGTCAACCGGGTGGATTTGCTTGCGTGGAGACAAGCTGGGAAAAAAAATAGCTTCTGTTTATTAAATATGTAATACAATAGTAAAAGTAACCCGCATATTATTTGACATTGCCTGTTGCTGTGGTATGTTCAGATGACAATAATAATAATAACCATCATCAAAATTATAATTAATAAATAGTGATAAAAATTGTAATAACAATATTGCTAATAATAATATTGATGATAATAATAATAATAATAATATTGATAATAATAATAATTGGACCTGGCTCACCTTTGGTCCCTGTTACACCAGGGAAGCCCGGGACACCTGGTGACCCACTGAAACCTTTGGCACCAATGGGTCCCGGGGGACCAGGAGGCCCGGGGATCCCTGCTGGTCCCTTCACTCCACGTCCAGGAGGACCCATCGCACCCTTATGTCCTTTATCACCATGGAAACCTAACAAGACACACCACTAAATGACTGAAAGTTGTACATGTCTTTTTAACTAAATGTGAATGTGGATGACTGTTCCGAGCATATTGTACAATGGGAAGCTCTGTGCAGTGAGTATTGAAGTGCTTTGTTAATACTTAATCGATGCCATATTAATATTTTATAATTTATAGTTCCCTTAAAGTGTGACTGTTAAAATTACTATGGAATGATGACATGCTCTGGGGATAGTTCCAAAACCTAACCGATTCCTGATTTTAGCTGTGTGTCAAACAGATCAAACACGAAAAGAACTGTACCGAGTGGTGGCTATTTTAGATCCTCACCCGATGGGCCCCTGACTCCTGGTGGTCCTGAGGCTCCCGGTGGGCCAACAGCTCCTTTCTCTCTACATTCTGTTGGCCCTGGAGGGCCGCTCGGTCCTGGGTCCCCAGTGTCTCCTTTTGACCCCTTGTAACCTACACCTCCGTACGGGCCTGATCCCCCTGTTATGAAATCACAATATGGTTAGAGATGCAATGAGCCCCATCTTAGAGTCACCATGAACAATGAAAGATTGTAAAGCATTCAAAATACAGTACCTGTCAAAAGTTTGGACACACCTACTCCTTCAAGGGTTTTATTTTCTTCATTGTAGAATAATAGTGAGGACATCAAAACTATGAAATAACACATATGGAATCATGTAGTAACCAAAAAAAAGTGTCAAACAAATCTAAATATATTTTATAATTCAGATTCTTCAAAGTAGCCACCCTTTGCCTTGATGACAGCTTTGCACACTCTTGGCATTCTCTCAACCAGCTTCACGAGGTAGTCACCTGGAATGCATTTAAATTAACAGGTGTGCCTTGTTAAAAGTTCATTTGTGGAATTTCTTTCCTTCTTAATGCATTTGAGGCAATCAGTTGTGTTGTGAGAATGTAGGGGTGGTATACAGAAGATAACCCTATTTGGTAAAAGACGAAGTCCATATAATGGCAAGAACAGCCCAAATAAATAAGCAAAGAGAAACGACAATCAATCATGACTTAAGACATGAAGGTCAGTCAATCCGGAACATTTCAAGAATTTTGAACGTTGCTTCAAGTGCAGTCGCAAAAACCATCAAGCGCTATGATGAAACTGGCTCTCATGAGGACCGCCACAGGAAAGGAAAACTGAGAGTTACCTCTGCTGTAGAGGATAAGTTAATTAGAGTTACCAGCCCAAATAAAAACTTCAGAGTACAAGTAACAGACACATCTCTAAAGCAACAGTTCAGAGGAGACTGCATGAGTCAGACCTTCATGGTCGAGTTGCTGCTAAGAAACAACTACTAAAGGACATCAACAAGAAGAAGACACTTTCTTGGGCCAAGAAACACAACCAATGAACATTAGACAGGTGGAAATCTGTCCTTTGGTTAGATAGCCCAAATTTGAGATTTTTGGTTCCAACTGCCATGTCTTTATGAGACGCAGAGTAGGTGAACAGATGATCTCTGCATGTGCGGTTCCCACTGTGAAGCATGGAGGAGGAGGTGTGATGGTGTTAGGGCGCTTTTCTGGTGACACTGTCAGTGATTTATTTAGAATTCAAGGCACCACAGCATTCTGCAGCAATACGGTTTGCATTTAGTGGGACTACCATTTGTTTTTCAACAGGACAATGACCCAAAAGACACCCCCAGCCTGTGTAAGGGCTATTTGTTCAAGAAGGAGAGTTATGGAGTGCTGCATCAGATGACCTGGCCTCCACAATCACCCAACCTCAATCCAGTTGAGATGGTTAGGGTTGAGTTGGAATGCAGAGCGAAGGAAAAGCAGCCAACAAGTGCTCAACATGTGGGAACTCCTTCAAGACTTTTGGAAAAGCATTACAGGTGAAGCTGATTAAGATAATGCCAAGAGTTTGCAAAGCTGTCATCAAGGCATAGGGTGGCTAATTTGAAGAATCTCAAATATAAAATATATTTTGATTTGTTTAACACTTTTTTGCTTACTACATGATTCCATGTGTGTTATTTCATAGTGTTGATGTCTTCACTCTAAAAATAGTAAAGAAATAGTGAAGAAAAACCCTGGAATGAGTAGGTGTGTCCAAACTTTTGCCTGGTACTGTACATATACAGTAACAGTGTCTGGTGGGCCAATGCAATGTTCTTCCAATGTCCACTGCTCTATAATGGTCTCTCTTTCACTGTGTTGACAACTAGATGTTATGACAGTGAAATATTGTGTGTGTGTGTGTGTGTGTATTAACAGTGAGTTAGATGCACCTGGAGGCCCAGGGATGCCTGGCAAACCAGGATCTCCCTTGGGTCCCAGTAACCCAGGTAGTCCAGGTGGACCCACGGGACCAGGTCCGGTGTTGAAGGTGTCTCCTGGAGGTCCCGGCCAGCCTGGAGAGCCTGGTGGTCCACGGAGTCCTGGTGGTCCGTCCAGGTTGACTCCAGGTTGACCAGGGTCACCATTATCTCCAACACATCCTTGGTGTCCTGTTTGGGAAGAGGGATCCAGACATGAACACACTAACTCTCCAACCAGTACCTTCAGTTATAACCCGTCTTAATTTTACTGTGTAAATATTACAGCCCTGAGGAATGACCACGGTCAAGTTTTGTGTCTCTTTTCAATATCATATGGATTAGAATTTCTGAGGTAGGAGTTTTACTGGAGTAGCACTGCTGAGGTAGGAGTAGCACTGGAGTAGCACTGCTGAGGTAGGAGTAGCACTGGAGTAGCACTGCTGAGGTAGGAGTAGCACTGCTGAGGTAGGAGTAGCACTGCTGAGGTAGGAGTAGCACTGGAGTAGCACTGCTGAGGTAGGAGTAGCACTGCTGAGGTAAGAGTAGCACTGCTGAGGTAGCAGTAGCACTGCTGAGGTAGCAGTAGCACTGCTGAGGTAGCAGTAGCACTGCTGAGGTAGGAGTAGCACTGCTGAGGTAGGAGTAGCACTGCTGAGGTAGGAGTAGCACTGGAGTAGCACTGCTGAGGTAGGAGTAGCACTGCTGAGGTAGGAGTAGCACTGCTGAGGTAGCAGTAGCACTGCTGAGGTAGCAGTAGCACTGCTGAGGTAGCAGTATCACTGCTGAGGTAGCAGTATCACTGCTGAGGTAGGAGTAGCACTGCTGAGGTAGGAGTAGCACTGCTGAGGTAGGAGTAGCACTGGAGCAGCACTGCTGAGGTAGGAGTAGCACTGCTGAGGTAGGAGTAGCACTGGAGTAGCACTGCTGAGGTAGGAGTAGCACTGGAGTAGCACTGCTGAGGTAGGAGTAGCACTGCTGAGGTAGGAGTAGCACTGCTGAGGTAGGAGTAGCACTGCTGAGGTAGGAGTAGCACTGGAGCAGCACTGCTGAGGTAGGAGTAGCACTGCTGAGGTAGGAGTAGCACTGCTGAGGTAGGACTAGCACTGCTGAGGTAGGAGTAGCACTGCTGAGGTAGGAGTAGCACTGCTGAGGTAGGAGTAGCACTGGAGTAGCACGGCTGAGGTAGGAGTAGCACTGCCCTCTACTGGACGTATGGTGGAACCTAGCCAGGTCCAATCCATTTCATAAAGATAGAATGCAACTCTGGTTTGATTTTACTTGAGCCTTATCACTTGTCTGCCTAATAAATGAACCCACTGACCAACAAACACACCAACCAGCCATTCAACTAAACTCTGTCTATTAATGACATAAAAGCTCATTTACAAAACAAAACCAGTACGCAATGTCATTCAATTGGAATGGATAACATCGCTTGGTCAATTGTGCGCCGCCCCATGTGTCTCCCGGTCGCGGCCGGCTGCGGCAGATCCTGGACTCGAACCAGGATCTCTAGTAGCACAGACCACTGAGCCACTCAGGAGGCCCCATGTACAAAAAGGATCAACACGTGTGTGATGATCCCTTCCAAACCGTCATTACCTGGTGGTCCAGTTCCTCCATCTGTCCCGTCATCTCCTCTCATGCCTTGAGGTCCAAGGGAACCTGCGGGACCTGGGAAACCAAGTGGTCCTGGTGGCCCAGGATTCCCTGGGGAGAGTCAATCAGAACAGGTTGATCAGTCAGTGGCAATCAATATATCCCCTGTCAATCAATGTATCAACACTGTCAATCAAGCTATCCCCTGCCAATCAATCTATCACCACGTTCAATCAATATATCACCAATTAATCATATTTCAGACTCCCAAAGTATGCTAAGAAAGCCTTAAAACACATACTGACACTGTTAAAGATTATGTGTGTATGTACAGTAGTTGCTTACCTGGGGGCCCAAGTAGACCCTTTAAGCCAGGTAGGCCAGGGTTGGAAGGGCCACAGGGCAGAACCTCGCCTGGTGATGCAAAGAAAAATGTTTCCCTTCAGTGAAACAGATTTTGAGCTGAACTAGATTTGGCATGATTAAACACAAATATGCAATAAATAGATAGAACACATTTTGTTCAGTAAATATTAAATGACATAATGTTAACCTAAGACCATTACCACGGAGTAGATTTTCATTCAGACGTTTCTCTCTCTATCGGTCTTACCTAGAGGTCCAGGTTGTCCAGTTTGTCCAGGGAGACCTGGGAGGCCCGCATCCCCTGGGGGCCCTTGGCGGCCATGACGGCCTGGAGCACCAGGGCCTGGGGGGCCCGGTCTGCCTGGGGGGCCTTCAGGACCACGGAGCCCTGGGTAGCCTTTGTCACCTACCGAGTCACCGTAACCGTCACCCTGACGGATGGCAAGTCATCATCACAAGTTGTCCCTCACAGGCTGATCTAAAGTCAGTTTTGTGTTTCCCCACTAATGATTTAGGTTGGGACTTGGGGAGGGCAAGCTGATCCTAGATCTGTACCTAGTGGAAGCCCGGAGCAGAAATCGTACACTGACAACACAGACAGACTGCAGATGCACTAACCCGCTGGGAACACACTGGTTGAAGCAACGTTGTTTCCACGTCATTTCAAATGAAATTACATTGAACCAACGTGGAATAGATGTTGAATTAACGTTTGTGCCCAGTGGTAATTGACTGTTACCCCAATATTATAGTGTAAAAATGTAGGAAATTATCCTAATGTTCCCCCACATTTCAAATCAAAATGACCCTGGGTAGATTAATGTTCCTCTGACAGACTAGCCCACTAACTCACCGGGGGTCCGGGGTCTCCCACAGCGCCAGGGAAGCCATCGGATCCTGGTCGACCGGTGGCGCCATGCGGTCCGTTGGGGCCATTGAAGCCCGGGTCACCCTTCGCACCTGTCAATTAAAATGTCCAAAACAACAAGTTATGTAAATGTAAATGTATTACACCAAAATGCTAAAGGCAATGTTATGAAGAAGGTTGAGGGTGTCATTTAAAAAGTGCATTTTCCATTTCATGTAATTTTGACAAACCAGCATGGGTTAAAATATACAGCACTGATATGTGTTTTCCTCTGTGGCTCCGATGGAAAAGTATGACACAAGGTACAGGTTCAATTCCCACAGGGATCACATACACATACTAAATAACTCCCTGTCTTGTCAGTGGTATGTGTATTGGTGTGGTGTTCTATAGAGACTCGTAACGCCTCGATCAGATCGTCATTGCTGCTTAATAAATCCTGCCATCAGATTTCCATCATTATGTACTCAGACATGTTGTTTTTTAAATATTTTTTTATAGTACCTTTATTTAACTAGGCAAGTCAGTTAAAACCTGTTTGAGATCGAGCTACTTTTTTCAACATTCTGTTAAAAATCACGCAACATTTCAACATCCTGCTACTCATGCCAGGAATATAGTATATGCATATGATTAGTATGTGTGCATAGAAAACACTCTGAAGTTTCTAGAACTGGTTCAATGGTGTCTGTGACTATAACAGAACCAGTTCCGTTGTCAAAATCGCAAGAAAACCTGGTCACTAAATCGAAGAAGAAAAAATCAATCCGCCAGTGTTTGTATTGTCTCTGGCTTTCCATAAATGATGGAACTGTGTTTGCAATTCCTACAGATTCCACACGATGTCGCCAGTGTTGTGATTTCCAGGCCCATTTATTCTTGGTCTAATCACTGAATACCACATCCGGTCTTCCAAAAAAGATCTCGGCTAGAAATTGCACTTCTTTTTCTAAACTTCTAGTTATTGAATACAGAACGCTCCGTGATCAATTTGATCGTTTATTAACGTTTACTAACACCTAAACTTGGATTACAGAAGTAGGTTGAAGTGTTTTGTCAAAGTTTATAGGCAACTTTATGAATTTTAAAAAATTACGTTGCGTTGGGAAACGTGCATTTTCCATGGATTTCACGGTGTTCATAAATGGACATTTTGGGTATATATGGACCGATTTAATCGAAAAAAAAACCAATTGTGATGTTTATGGGACATATTGGAGTGCCAACAAAGAATCTCGTCAAAGGTAATGAATGTTTTATATTTTATTTCTGCGTTTTGGGTAGTACCGGCTACGCTAATTTCTTTCTTTACGTCCCCTTTGTGTGTATCTGGGGGCTGCATGCTATCAGATAATAGCTTGTCATGCTTTCGCCGAAAAGCATTTTACAAATCTGACATGTTGGCTATATTCACAACGAGTGTGGCTTGAATTGAGTACCCTGCATGTGAATTTTAATGAAAGTTTGAGTTTTAACGAGTACAATTAGTTGGCGCTCTGGAATTTCCGCTCATTTGGTTCCTGTACAGGAACCAACTCCTGAAGAAGTTTTAAGAACAAATTCTTATTTTCAATGACGGCCTAGGAACAGTGGATTAACTGCCTGTTCAGGGGCAAAACGACAGATTTGTACCTTATCAGCTCGGGGTTTGAACTTGCAACCTTCCGGTTACTAGTCCAACACTAACCACTTGGCTACCCTGGTGCGCCAATGTTTACTTGTTATGTGTGTGTGTGTGTGTGTGTGTGTGTGTGTGTGTGTGTGTGTGTGTGTGTGTGTGTGTGTGTGTGTGTGTGTGTGTGTGTGTGTGTGTGTGTGTGTGTGTGTGTGTGTGTGTGTGTGTGTGTGTGTGTGTGTGTGTGTGTGTGTGTGTGTGTGTGTGTGTGTAAGGTTCAACATTCACCTTCTGCCAACCTTTCTGTATAGTCTACACATACAGTTTGATGCATTCTTGGATAGATCCCAAGGTATGCACCAACCAGAACGCAGTGCAACTGCCTCTACAACGCAATGACGCAAGACAAACGCAGCGTTCCAACGGAAATGAGTGTACTTCTGGTGTACCAAAACACAATGACACTGATGGTCTGATCGAGGCGTAAGAGATTTTCTCACGTTGCCCGTTCTAATCTGGATCGCATCTTCCACTCACCTTTAAAGTTGGTCACATAGGACTCTCCCTTCTGTCCCTTCACTCCATTGTAACCAGGCCTGCCTGGGTTGCCCTACAGGGGGATGCATGTCCAGACAACATCAATGTAACCTGCCTGGGTTGCCCTACAGTCCAGACAACATCACTGTAACCTGCCTGGGTTGCCCTACAGTCCAGACAACATCACTGTAACCTGCCTGGGTTGCCCTACAGTCCAGACAACATCTCACACGCCATACAAATTAAAAAAGGTGAAATATGTTTATTTTATCTTCACAAACATCAAATGATTCCATTCACCAAGAACCACACGCTCAGTTTACAAACAAGTGCAGGGGGAGATTGTTGACTGGAATTGAAAGTTACAGATTACACCTATAAAGATCATGAATATTCAACTCAACCATACAATGAAAAAACACCACGAACACACTTTGTGCCTGAGACGTCCGGGTTACACTTTGCGCCTGAGACGTCTCAGGGTTAGTACAGGTGACCAGGAAGGGTTAGTACAGGTGACCTGGAAGGGTTAGTACAGGTGACCTGGAAGGGTTAGTACAGGTGACCTGGAAGGGTTAGTACAGGTGACCAGGAAGGGTTAGTACAGGTGACCAGGAAGGGTTAGTACAGGTGACCAGGAAGGGTTAGTACAGGTGACCAGGAAGGGTTAGTACAGGTGACCAGGAAGGGTTAGTACAGGTGACCAGGAAGGGTTAGTACAGGTGACCAGGAAGGGTTAGTACAGGTGACCAGGAAGGGTTAGTACAGGTGACCAGGAAGGGTTAGCACAGGTGAGAGGAAGGGTTAGTACAGGTGACCAGGAAGGGTTAGTACAGGTGACCAGGAAGGGTTAGTACAGGTGACCAGGAAGGGTTAGTACAGGTGACCAGGAAGGGTTAGTACAGGTGACCAGGAAGGGTTAGTACAGGTGACCAGGAAGGGTTAGTACAGGTGACCAGGAAGGGTTAGTACAGGTGACCAGGAAGGGTTAGTACAGGTGACCAGGAAGGGTTAGTACAGGTGACCAGGAAGGGTTAGTACAGGTGACCAGGAAGGGTTAGCACAGGTGAGAGGAAGGGTTAGTACAGGTGACCAGGAAGGGTTAGTACAGGTGACCAGGAAGGGTTAGTACAGGTGACCAGGAAGGGTTAGTACAGGTGACCAGGAAGGGTTAGCACAGGTGAGAGGAAGGGTTAGTACAGGTGACCAGGAAGGGTTAGTACAGGTGACCAGGAAGGGTTAGTACAGGTGACCAGGAAGGGTTAGTACAGGTGACCTGGAAGGGTTAGTACAGGTGACCTGGAAGGGTTAGCACAGGTGAGAGGAAGGGTTAGTACAGGTGACCAGGAGGGGTTAACAAAGGTGAGAGGAAGGGTTAGTACAGGTGACCAGGAAGGGTTAGTACAGGTGAGAGGAAGGGTTAGTACAGGTGACCAGGAAGGGTTAGCACAGGTGAGAGGAAGGGTTAGTACAGGTGACCAGGAAGGGTTAGTACAGGTGACCAGGAAGGGTTAGGACAGGTGATCAGGAAGGGTTAGGACAGGTGATCAGGAAGGGTTAGTACAGGTGACCAGGAAGGGTTAGTACAGGTGACCAGGATGGGTTAGTACAGGTGACCAGGATGGGTTAGTACAGGTGACCAGGAAGGGTTAGCACAGGTGAGAGGAAGGGTTAGTACAGGTGACCAGGAAGGGTTAGCACAGGTGAGAGGAAGGGTTAGTACAGGTGACCAGGAAGGGTTAGCACAGGTGACCAGGAAGGGTTAGCACAGGTGACCAGGAAGGGTTAGTACAGGTGACCAGGAAGGGTTAGCACAGGTGAGAGGAAGGGTTAGTACAGGTGACCAGGAAGGGTTAGTACAGGTGACCAGGAAGGGTTAGTACAGGTGACCAGGAAGGGTTAGTACAGGTGACCAGGAAGGGTTAGCACAGGTGAGAGGAAGGGTTAGTACAGGTGACCAGGAAGGGTTAGTACAGGTGACCAGGAAGGGTTAGTACAGGTGACCAGGAAGGGTTAGTACAGGTGACCTGGAAGGGTTAGTACAGGTGACCTGGAAGGGTTAGCACAGGTGAGAGGAAGGGTTAGTACAGGTGACCAGGAGGGGTGAACAAAGGTGAGAGGAAGGGTTAGTACAGGTGACCAGGAAGGGTTAGTACAGGTGATCAGGAAGGGTTAGCACAGGTGAGAGGAAGGGTTAGTACAGGTGACCAGGAAGGGTTAGCACAGGTGAGAGGAAGGGTTAGTACAGGTGACCAGGAAGGGTTAGTACAGGTGACCAGGAAGGGTTAGGACAGGTGATCAGGAAGGGTTAGGACAGGTGATCAGGAAGGGTTAGTACAGGTGACCAGGAAGGGTTAGTACAGGTGACCAGGATGGGTTAGTACAGGTGACCAGGAAGGGTTAGCACAGGTGAGAGGAAGGGTTAGCACAGGTGAGAGGAAGGGTTAGTACAGGTGACCAGGAAGGGTTAGCACAGGTGAGAGGAAGGGTTAGTACAGGTGACCAGGAAGGGTTAGCACAGGTGACCAGGAAGGGTTAGCACAGGTGACCAGGAAGGGTTAGCACAGGTGAGAGGAAGGGTTAGTACACGTGATCAGGAAGGGTTAGTACAGGTGACCAGGAAGGGTTAGTACAGGTGACCAGGAAGGGTTAGTACAGGTGACCTGGAAGGGTTAGTACAGGTGACCTGGAAGGGTTAGCACAGGTGAGAGGAAGGGTTAGTACAGGTGACCAGGAGGGGTGAACAAAGGTGAGAGGAAGGGTTAGTACAGGTGACCAGGAAGGGTTAGTACAGGTGATCAGGAAGGGTTAGCACAGGTGAGAGGAAGGGTTAGTACAGGTGACCAGGAAGGGTTAGCACAGGTGAGAGGAAGGGTTAGTACAGGTGACCAGGAAGGGTTAGTACAGGTGACCAGGAAGGGTTAGGACAGGTGATCAGGAAGGGTTAGGACAGGTGATCAGGAAGGGTTAGTACAGGTGACCAGGAAGGGTTAGTACAGGTGACCAGGATGGGTTAGTACAGGTGACCAGGAAGGGTTAGCACAGGTGAGAGGAAGGGTTAGCACAGGTGAGAGGAAGGGTTAGTACAGGTGACCAGGAAGGGTTAGCACAGGTGAGAGGAAGGGTTAGTACAGGTGACCAGGAAGGGTTAGCACAGGTGACCAGGAAGGGTTAGCACAGGTGACCAGGAAGGGTTAGCACAGGTGAGAGGAAGGGTTAGTACACGTGATCAGGAAGGGTTAGTACAGGTGACCAGGAAGGGTTAGTACAGGTGACCAGGAAGGGTTAGCACAGGTGACCAGGAAGGGTTAGTACAGGTAACCAGGAAGGGTTAGTACAGCTGATCAGGAAGGGTTAGCACAGGTGAGAGGAAGGGTTAGTACAGGTGACCAGGAAGGGTTAGCACAGGTGAGAGGAAGGGTTAGTACAGGTGACCAGGAAGGGTTAGTACAGGTGACCAGGAAGGGTTAGGACAGGTGATCAGGAAGGGTTAGGACAGGTGATCAGGAAGGGTTAGTACAGGTGACCAGGAAGGGTTAGTACAGGTGACCAGGAAGGGTTAGTACAGGTGACCAGGAAGGGTTAGCACAGGTGAGAGGAAGGGTTAGCACAGGTGAGAGGAAGGGTTAGTACAGGTGACCAGGAAGGGTTAGCACAGGTGAGAGGAAGGGTTAGTACAGGTGACCAGGAAGAGTTAGCACAGGTGAGAGGAAGGGTTAGTACAGGTGACCAGGAAGGGTTAGCACAGGTGAGAGGAAGGGTTAGTACAGGTGACCAGGAAGGGTTAGCACAGGTGAGAGGAAGGGTTAGTACACGTGATCAGGAAGGGTTAGTACAGGTGACCAGGAAGGGTTAGTACAGGTGACCAGGAAGGGTTAGTACAGGTGACCAGGAAGGGTTAGTACAGGTGACCAGGAAGGGTTAGTACAGGTGACCAGGAAGGGTTAGTACAGGTGACCAGGAAGGGTTAGTACAGGTGACCAGGAAGGGTTAGTACAGGTGAGAGGAAAGGTTAGTACAGGTGATCAGGAAGGGTTAGTACAGGTGACCAGGAAGGGTTAGTACAGGTGATCAGGAAGGGTTAGCACAGGTGACCAGGAAGGGATGGCACAGGTGACCAGGAAGGGTTAGCACAGGTGAGAGGAAGGGTTAGTACACGTGATCAGGAAGGGTTAGTACAGGTGACCAGGAAGGGTTAGTACAGGTGACCAGGAAGGGTTAGCACAGGTGACCAGGAAGGGTTAGCACAGGTGAGAGGAAGGGTTAGTACACGTGATCAGGAAGGGTTAGTACAGGTCACCAGGAAGGGTTAGTACAGGTGACCAGGAAGGGTTAGTACAGGTGACCAGGAAGGGTTAGTACAGCTGATCAGGAAGGGTTAGCACAGGTGAGAGGAAGGGTTAGTACAGGTGACCAGGAAGGGTTAGCACAGGTGAGAGGAAGGGTTAGTACAGGTGACCAGGAAGGGTTAGTACAGGTGACCAGGAAGGGTTAGGACAGGTGATCAGGAAGGGTTAGTACAGGTGACCAGGAAGGGTTAGTACAGGTGACCAGGAAGGGTTAGTACAGGTGACCAGGAAGGGTTAGTACAGGTGACCAGGAAGGGTTAGCACAGGTGAGAGGAAGGGTTAGTACAGGTGACCAGGAAGGGTTAGCACAGGTGAGAGGAAGGGTTAGCACAGGTGACCAGGAAGGGTTAGCACAGGTGACCAGGAAGGGTTAGCACAGGTGAGAGGAAGGGTTAGTACACGTGACCAGGAAGGGTTAGTACAGGTGACCTGGAAGGGTTAGTACAGGTGATCAGGAAGGGTTAGTACAGGTGATCAGGAAGGGTTAGTACAGGTGATCAGGAAGGGTTAGTACAGGTGACCAGGAAGGGTTAGTACAGGTGACCAGGAAGGGTTAGTACAGGTGACCAGGAAGGGTTAGTACAGGTGACCAGGAAGGGTTAGCACAGGTGAGAGGAAGGGTTAGTACAGGTGACCAGGAAGGGTTAGTACAGGTGAGAGGAAAGGTTAGTACAGGTGATCAGGAAGGGTTAGTACAGGTGACCAGGAAGGGTTAGTACAGGTGACCAGGAAGGGTTAGTACAGCTGATCAGGAAGGGTTAGCACAGGTGAGAGGAAGGGTTAGTACAGGTGACCAGGAAGGGTTAGCACAGGTGAGAGGAAGGGTTAGTACAGGTGACCAGGAAGGGTTAGTACAGGTGACCAGGAAGGGTTAGGACAGGTGATCAGGAAGGGTTAGTACAGGTGACCAGGAAGGGTTAGTACAGGTGACCAGGAAGGGTTAGTACAGGTGACCAGGAAGGGTTAGCACAGGTGAGAGGAAGGGTTAGTACAGGTGACCAGGAAGGGTTAGCACAGGTGAGAGGAAGGGTTAGCACAGGTGACCAGGAAGGGTCAGCACAGGTGACCAGGAAGGGTTAGCACAGGTGAGAGGAAGGGTTAGTACACGTGATCAGGAAGGGTTAGTACAGGTGACCAGGAAGGGTTAGTACAGGTGACCAGGAAGGGTTAGCACAGGTGACCAGGAAGGGTTAGTACAGGTGACCAGGAAGGGTTAGTACAGGTGAGAGGAAGGGTTAGTACAGGTGACCAGGAAGGGTTAGTACAGGTGATCAGGAAGGGTTAGTACAGGTGAGAGGAAGGGTTGGTACAGGTGACCAGGAAGGGTTAGTACAGGTGACCTGGAAGGGTTAGTACAGGTGATCAGGAAGGGTTAGTACAGGTGATCAGGAAGGGTTAGTACAGGTGATCAGGAAGGGTTAGTACAGGTGACCAGGAAGGGTTAGTACAGGTGACCAGGAAGGGTTAGTACAGGTGACCAGGAAGGGTTAGTACAGGTGACCAGGAAGGGTTAGCACAGGTGAGAGGAAGGGTTAGTACAGGTGACCAGGAAGGGTTAGTACAGGTGAGAGGAAAGGTTAATACAGGTGATCAGGAAGGGTTAGTACAGGTGACCAGGAAGGGTTAGTACAGGTGATCAGGAAGGGTTAGCACAGGTAAGAGGAAGGGTTAGTACAGGTGACCAGGAAGGGTTAGTACAGGTGATCAGGAAGGGTTAGTACAGGTGATCAGGAAGGGTTAGTACAGGTGACCAGGAAGGGTTAGTACAGGTGACCAGGAAGGGTTAGTACAGGTGAGAGGAAGGGTTAGTACAGGTGATCAGGAAGGGTTAGTACAGGTGATCAGGAAGGGTTAGTACAGGTGATCAGGAAGGGTTAGTACAGGTGACCAGGAAGGGTTAGTACAGGTGACCAGGAAGGGTTAGTACAGGTGACCAGGAAGGGTTAGCACAGGTGATCAGGAAGGGTTAGTACAGGTGATCAGGAAGGGTTAGCACAGGTGACCAGGAAGGGTTAGCACAGGTGAGAGGAAGGGTTAGTACACGTGATCAGGAAGGGTTAGTACAGGTGACCAGGAAGGGTTAGCACAGGTGAGAGGAAAGGTTAGTACAGGTGATCAGGAAGGGTTAGTACAGGTGACCAGGAAGGGTTAGTACAGGTGATCAGGAAGGGTTAGCACAGGTGACCAGGAAGGGTTAGCACAGGTGAGAGGAAGGGTTAGTACACGTGATCAGGAAGGGTTAGTACAGGTGACCAGGAAGGGTTAGTACAGGTGACCAGGAAGGGTTAGCACAGGTGACCAGGAAGGGTTAGCACAGGTGAGAGGAAGGGTTAGTACACGTGATCAGGAAGGGTTAGTACAGGTGACCAGGAAGGGTTAGTACAGGTGACCAGGAAGGGTTAGTACAGGTGACCAGGAAGGGTTAGTACAGCTGATCAGGAAGGGTTAGCACAGGTGAGAGGAAGGGTTAGTACAGGTGACCAGGAAGGGTTAGCACAGGTGAGAGGAAGGGTTAGTACAGGTGATCAGGAAGGGTTGGTACAGGTGATCAGGAAGGGTTAGTACAGGTGATCAGGAAGGGTTAGTACAGGTGACCAGGAAGGGTTAGTACAGGTGACCAGGAAGGGTTAGTACAGGTGACCAGGAAGGGTTAGTACAGGTGACCAGGAAGGGTTAGCACAGGTGAGAGGAAGGGTTAGTACAGGTGACCAGGAAGGGTTAGTACAGGTGAGAGGAAAGGTTAGTACAGGTGATCAGGAAGGGTTAGTACAGGTGACCAGGAAGGGTTAGTACAGGTGATCAGGAAGGGTTAGTACAGGTGACCAGGAAGGGTTAGCACAGGTAAGAGGAAGGGTTAGTCCAGGTGACCAGGAAGGGTTAGCACAGGTGAGAGGAAGGGTTAGTACAGGTGATCAGGAAGGGTTAGTACAGGTGACCAGGAAGGGTTAGTACAGGTGATCAGGAAGGGTTAGTACAGGTGATCAGGAAGGGTTAGTACAGGTGACCTGGAAGGGTTAGTACAGGTGACCAGGAAGGGTTAGTACAGGTGATCAGGAAGGGTTAGTACAGGTGACCAGGAAGGGTTAGTACAGGTGATCAGGAAGGGTTAGTACAGGTGATCAGGAAGGGTTAGTACAGGTGACCAGGAAGGGTTAGTACAGGTGACCAGGAAGGGTTAGTACAGGTGACCAGGAAGGGTTAGTACAGGTGATCAGGAAGGGTTAGTACAGGTGATCAGGAAGGGTTAGTACAGGTGACCAGGAAGGGTTAGTACAGGTGATCAGGAAGGGTTAGTACAGGTGACCAGGAAGGGTTAGTACAGGTGATCAGGAAGGGTTAGTACAGGTGACCAGGAAGGGTTAGTACAGGTGACCAGGAAGGGTTAGTACAGGTGATCAGGAAGGGTTAGTACAGGTGAGAGGAAAGGTTAGTACAGGTGACAGGAAGGGTTAGTACAGGTGACAGGAAGGGTTAGTACAGGTGACCAGGAAGGGTTAGTACAGGTGATAGAGCATAGAGTTCATACCATCCCACAGGAATCATAGATTACTCCTCTGCATATTGGAATATTCTGTATTGGAACTATGTATCGTGTTATATGCAAGAAATAGGAATATCACCCAAAGAAATACCTACTTTTGGAAAGCCGATTCTGTGGGCACGTCATGAACTCCTCTCAACCTGTTACAGTGGCGCCATTACACTTTGCAATAGGTTTAATAAAAAGGTATTATAATTAGTTTCTATGTTCTACAATATGGCTTAGCCTTACGTGGGATCCTTGTGAGCCAGGGTCCCCATTATATCCATGGTCACCTTTCTCTCCGCTGTGCCCTGGCAGCCCGTCATAACCTAGGGGTCCGCGGGGGCCCGGAGGACCTGGGATCCCTCTGTGACCATTCTCGTACGTACACTCACACTCACCGTTGGAGCCTGAAGGACAGACGCAGACATGGCTAGTGTAATCACATGCAGACAGACATGCACAGACGAGCACACACACACACACAAACAAACACACAAACAAGAAACAAGTGCACACAACCAACAGGTCCCAAGTGGCGCAGCGGTCTAAGGTACTGCATCTTCGTGCTAGAGGTGTCACTACAGACACTGGTTTGATTCCAGGCTGTATCACAACCGGCCGTGATTGGGATTGGCCCAGCGTTGTCCGGGTTAGGGTTTGGTCGGGGTAGGCTGTCACTTTAAAATAAGAATTTGTTCTTAACTGACTTGCCTAGTTAAGTACATAAAAATAAATGAAGGTCATTCACCTTTTTCTCCTTTGTATCCCGTTAATCCTGGATATCCGGTATCGCCATCGTCTCCTCGTACACCCGGCTCACCAGGAACACAATAAATGCCTACAGGACATAATTGGCAAATGCCCCCCCAAAACATTTTTTTTTGTAACATTAAAAACATAACTCCACTGATCAGTGCCAGTTATATCAGTGACTTCAGAAAATGGACTAACAACCTGAAACTTTGCATTGTGTCAGTCCAACATCTAGTCTGCATCCCAAACAGCACTATTCCATACATAGATCATTACTATGTACCCTCTGGGCCCTAAAATCAGGGCACTATATGAGAAATATAATGCTATTTGGGACGCTGCCCGAAGCGGTATTTGAAATATGTTGATAGTTTAATTAAGCAATAAGGCCCGAGGAGGTGTGATGTATGGCCAATACACCCCGGCTAAGGGCTGTTCTTAGGCACGACGCAACAGACCAAAAGGCTCCTCAACAGCTTCTACCCCCAAGCCATAAGGCCGGCCGCTGAACAATTAATCAAATGGCCATCGGACTATTACATTGCCCCCCCCCCCATTTGTTTTGTACACTGCTGCTGCTCCCTGTTTATTATCTATGCATAGTCACTTCACCACTACCTACATGTACAAATGATCTCTAACCTGTACCCCCGCACACTGACTCGGTACCGGTACCCCCTGTATATAGCCTCCACATTGACTCGTACCGGTACCCCCTGTATATAGCCTCCACACTGACTCGGTACCGGTACCCCCTGTATACAGCCTCCACATTGACTCGGTACCGGTACCCTCTGTATATAGCCTCCACACTGACTCGGTACCGGTACCCCCTGTATACAGCCTCCACATTGACTCGGTACCGGTACCCCCTGTATACAGCCTCCACATTGACTCTGTACCGGTACCCCCTGTATATAGCCTCCACACTGACTCGGTACCGGTACCCCCTGTATACAGCCTCCACATTGACTCGGTACCGGTACCCCCTGTATATAGCCTCCACATTGACTCGGTACCGGTACCCCCTGTATATAGCCTCCACACTGACTCGGTACCGGTACCCCCTGTATACAGCCTCCACATTGACTCGGTACCGGTACCCCCTGTATATAGCCTCCACACTGACTCGGTACCGGTACCCCCTGTATACAGCCTCCACACTGACTCGGTACCGGTACCCCCTGTATACAGCCTCCACATTGACTCGGTACCGGTACCCCCTGTATACAGCCTCCACATTGACTCGGTACCGGTACCCCCTGTATATAGCCTCCACATTGACTCGTACCGGTACCCCCTGTATATAGCCTCCGCACTGACTCGGTACCGGTACCCCCTGTATACAGCCTCCACATTGACTCGGTACCGGTACCCCCTGTATATAGCCTCCACACTGACTCGGTACCGGTACCCCCTGTATATAGCCTCCACATTGACTCGTACCGGTACCCCCTGTATATAGCCTCCGCACTGACTCGGTACCGGTACCCCCTGTATACAGCCTCCACATTGACTCGGTACCGGTACCCCCTGTATATAGCCTCCACATTGACTCTGTACCGGTACCCCCTGTATATAGCCTCCACATTGACTCTGTACCGGTACCCCCTGTATATAGCCTCCACATTGACTCTGTACCGGTACCCCCTGTATATAGCCTCCACATTGACTCTGTACCGGTACCCCCTGTATATAGCCTCCACATTGACTCTGTACCGGTACCCCCTGTATATAGCCTCCACACTGACTCGGTACCGGTACCCCCTGTATACAGCCTCCACATTGACTCGGTACCGGTACCCCCTGTATATAGCCTCCACATTGACTCGGTACCGGTACCCCCCTGTATACAGCCTCCACACTGACTCGGTACCGGTACCCCCTGTATACAGCCTCCACATTGACTCGGTACCGGTACCCCCTGTATACAGCCTCCACACTGACTCGGTACCGGTACCCCCTGTATACAGCCTCCACATTGACTCGGTACCGGTACCCCCTGTATACAGCCTCCACATTGACTCGTACCGGTACCCCCTGTATATAGCCTCCACATTGACTCGTACCGGTACCCCCTGTATATAGCCTCCGCACTGACTCGGTACCGGTACCCCCTGTATACAGCCTCCACACTGACTCGGTACCGGTACCCCCTGTATACAGCCTCCACATTGACTCGGTACCGGTACCCCCTGTATATAGCCTCCACATTGACTCTGTACCGGTACCCCCTGTATATAGCCTCCACATTGACTCTGTACCGGTACCCCCTGTATATAGCCTCCACATTGACTCTGTACCGGTACCCCCTGTATATAGCCTCCACATTGACTCTGTACCGGTACCCCCTGTATATAGCCTCCACATTGACTCTGTACCGGTACCCCCTGTATATAGCCTCCACATTGACTCTGTACCGGTACCCCCTGTATACAGCCTCCACATTGACTCTGTACCGGTACCCCCTGTATACAGCCTCCACATTGACTCTGTACCGGTACCCCCTGTATACAGCCTCCACATTGACTCTGTACCGGTACCCCCTGTATACAGCCTCCACATTGACTCTGTACCGGTACCCCCTGTATATAGCCTCCACATTGACTCAGTACCGGTACCCCCTGTATATAGCCTCCACATTGACTCTGTACCGGTACCCCCTGTATATAGTCTCCACATTGACTCTGTACCGGTACCCCCTGTATATAGCCTCCACATTGACTCAGTACCGGTACCCCCTGTATATAGCCTCCACATTGACTCTGTACCGGTACCCCCTGTATATAGCCTCCACATTGACTCTGTACCGGTACCCCCTGTATACAGCCTCGTTATTGTTATTTTATTGTGTTACTTTTTACTTTAATTTATTAGGTACATATTTTCTTAACTCTTATTGAACTGCACCTGTTGGTTAAGGGCTTGCCAGTCAGCATTTCACGGTAAGGTCTACACTGTTGGTTAAGGGCTTGCCAGTCAGCATTTCACGGTAAGGTCTACACTGTTGGTTAAGGGCTTGTCAGTCAGCATTTCACAGTAAGGTCTACACTGTTGGTTAAGGGCTTGTCAGTCAGCATTTCACAGTAAGGTCTACACTGTTGGTTAAGGGCTTGTCAGTCAGCATTTCACAGTAAGGTCTACACTGTTGGTTAAGGGCTTTTCAGTTAGCATTTCACGGTAAGGTCTACACTGTTGGTTCAGGGCTTGTAAGGAAGCATTTCACAGTAAGGTCTACACTGTTGGTTAAGGGCTTGTCAGTCAGCATTTCACGGTAAGGTCTACACTGTTGGTTAAGGGCTTGTCAGTCAGCATTTCACTGTAAGGTCTACACTTGTTGTATTCGGCGCATGTGACAAATAAAGTTTGATTTGATTTGAGTCCCTAGATACGGTCCTTAGCCATGGTATATTGGCAAATATACCACAAACCCCCAAGGTGCCTTACTGCTATTATAAACTGGTAACCAATGTAATTAGAGCAGTAAAAATAAATGTTTTGTCATACCCGTGGTATTACGGTCTGATATACCACGGCTGTCAGCCAATCAGCATTCAGGGCTCGAACCAGACAGTTTATCACAATCAATATACAAATGACATCACGCTTACCTCCACATCCTAACAGAATTCCAGTAATTATGCACCGTCGAAACACAGCGATCATGTCAAGGAGGTGCACACAATAGAAGGGAAAACGTACCCCATGTCAGTAGCAGTTCACAGTATACCTTGTATTTACGCTAGAACGTGCATCATTTAAGTTCCAACGTGTACCATTTCAATGACTACATGAAAAGGGCAGATCATATCTAAATCACGGACAGTGGCTAGAGAGAGCTTGTGGTGTGACTCCATACAGTCTGGTATTGTGTGGTCCTACCTGGACGGCCCGGGGGACCTCTGAACCCCTTGGCTCCGGGACGCCCTCTTTCACCTGGTTGTCCTGGTATTGGCTCTATAGTGTAGTACCTTCCTGGCTCCCCCTTTAAACCCTTAGGACCAGGGAGACCGGGGTAACCTAGCTGCCCTGGTTGACCTGGACAATGAAAAGGACAGACGAGGGGTCAGGGGTTGAGGGGTGAAAGGTGATGGATATAGTGAGTGGTGCATGGTAGCAGAGCTTATGGGTAATACAGTGCTGTATTTGCCCCCTTTCTAATTTCCTCTACTTTTGAATATTTTTGATACCAAATCTTCAACCAAAACCTAATATTAGATAAAGGGAACCTGGGGGAAACAAATAATACAACAGTTACATACTTATTTCATTTATTTCATAAACAAAGTTATGCAACACCCAAAGCCCGTATGTGGAATAAGTATTTGTCCCCCTTTTCACTCAATAACTGGTTGTTCCACCTTTAGCTGCAATGACTCCAACCAAACGCTTCCTGTAGTCGTTGATCAGTCTCTCACGTCGCTTGTGGAGGAATATTGGCCCACTCTTCCATGCAGAACTGCTTTAGCTCAGCGACATTTGTGGGTTTTCAAGCATAAACTGCTCGTTTCAAGTCCTGCCACAACATCTCAATTGGGATTAGGTCTGGACTTTGACTTGGCTGTTCCAAAACTTCAAATTTGTTGCTTTTTAGCCATTTTCATGTGTTTTACGATCTTTTTTTTTAAACTGTTGTTTTTAATTCTTTACTTATCTATTGTTCACTTAATACCTTTTTTGCACTGTTGGTTCGAGCCTGTGAGTAAGCATCTCACTGTAAGGTCTACACCTGTTGTCACGGCGCACGTGACAAATAAACTTTGATTTGATCGACTCGCAGATGGATGATCTAACATTCCACCATGCTTGACCATTGGGGTAAGGTTCTTACTGTGGAATGCAGTGTTTGGTTTTCAAAAGGCATAATGGGACCCATGTCGTTCAAAAAGTTATACTTTTTTATACCATAGAACATTCTTCCAAGAGTCTTAATTATCATTTCCACTTTTTGGATGAGATGGGTCCCATTATGTCTGGTGAAAACCAAACACTGTATTCCACAGTAAGAACCTTACATTAACGGTCAAGCATGGTGGTGGTAGTGTGATGGTTTGGAGATGCTTTGCTGTCTCGGGACCTGGACAGCTTGTCTTAATAGAAGGAACCATGAATTCTGCTCTGTATCAGAGAATTCTACAGGAGAATGTCAGGCCATTTGTCTGTGAGCTGAAGCGCAGCTGGGTCATGCAGCAAGACAATGATCCGAAACACACAATTAAGTCTACATGAAAAAAGCAACACATTTGAAGTTTTGGAACGGCCTAGTCAAAGTCCAGACCTAATCCCAATTAAGATGTTGTGGCAGGACTTGAAACAAGCAGTTCACGCTTGAAAACCCACAAATGTCGCTGAGTTAAAGCAGTTCTGCATGGCGATGAGAGAGACTGATCAACAACTTTATTTTTTAAAATTGTATTTTACCTTTATTTATACAGGTTTTTTCTCATTGAGATAATATCTCTTTTCCAAGAGAGACCTGGTCCAATAGCAGCAGGGGGAACAACGTTTCAGACAAAACAACTTACATAAACTAACACAACATTAAACAAAACTATAAAACACACATACAGTACAACAATTACATATTGCATTAAAAACACAAACATCTTGACTAAAAACAGCTGTCCTAAAAACAATAACACTCTTCTATGATATATACATTGATTAAGTGTTTAAACTCCACCAACGAAACTAGATCATCACATTTTAAAATGTTCAGGAGAGAATTCCAGGACCACGGTGCTAAGTAACTATTTCTACCATGGCCTGTTCTAATTTTTGGTACTGTTAAAAGCAAATCAGAATGGGACCGTAATTGAGATTTATTTACTGACCTGACTAAAGAAGAACAGAGATAAAATGGCATTTTACCCAATATGGCCTTCTAAATCAGTGTATACCAGTGTCTAAGCCTACGCAAGGTCAATGACGACCAGCCAACAGCGCTGTAGAGATCACAATGATGTGTTAGACGTTTCTGATTGGTAATGAACCTGAGGGCGGCATGATACACCGACTCAGGTGCTCTCAGGGTCGTGGCTGAGGACTGCATATACAGTATATCACAAAAGTGAGTACACCCCTCACATTTTTGTAAATATTTGAGTATATCTTTTCATGTGACAACACTGAAGAAATAACACTTTGCTACAATGCAAAGTAGTGAGTGTACAGCTTGTATAACAGTGTAAATTTGCTGTCCCCTCAAAATAACTCAACACACAGCCATTAATGTCTAAACCGCTGGCAACAAAAGTGAATACACCCCTAAGTGAAAATGTCCAAATTGGGCCCAATTAGCCATTTTCCCTCCCCGGTGTCATGTGACACGTTAGTGTTACAAGGTCTCAGGTGTGAATGGGGAGCAGGTGTGTTCAATTTGGTGTCATCGCTCTCACACTCCCTCATACTGACTGGTCACTGGAAGTTCAACATGGCACCTCATGGCAAAGAACTCTCTGAGGATCTGAAAAATAAATAATTATTGGTCTACATAAAGATGGCCTGGGCTATAAGAAGATTGCCAAGACCCTGAGCTGCAGCACGGTGGCCAAGACCATACAGCGGTTTAACTGGACAGGTTCCACTCAGAACAGGCCTCGCCATGGTCGACCAAAGAAGTTGAGTGCATGTGCTCAGCGTCATATTCAGAGGTTGTCTTTGGGAAATAGACGTATGAGTGCTGCCAGCATTACTGCAGAGGTTGAAGGGGTGTGGGGGGGTCAGCCTGTCAGTGCTCAGACCATATGCCATACACTGCATCAAATTGGTCTGTATGGCTGTCGTCCCAGAAGGAAGCCTCTTCTAAAGATGATGCACAAGAAAGCCCGCAAACAGTTTGCTGAAGACAAGCAGATTAAGGACATGGATTACTGGAACAATGTCCTGTGGTCTGATGAGATTTGGTTCAGATGGTGTCAAGTTTGTGTGGCGGCAACCAGGTGAGGAGTACAAAGATAAGTGTGTCTTGCCTACAGTCAAGCATGGTGGTGGGAGTGTCATGGTCTGGGGCTGCATGAGTGCTGCCGGCACTGGGGAGCTACAGTTCATTGAGGGAACCATGAATGCCAACATGTACTGTGACATACTGAAGCAGAGCATGATCCCCTCCCTTCGGAGACAGTATTCCAACATGATAATGACCCCAAACACACCTCCAAGATGACCACTGCCTTGCTAAAGAAGCTGAGGGTAAAGGTGATGGACTGGCCAAGCATGTCTGCAGACCTAAACCCTATTGAACATCTGTGGGGCATCCTCAAACGGAAGGTGGAGGAGTGCAAGGTCTAACATCCACCAGCTCCGTGATGTCGTCATGGAGGAGTGGAAGAGGACTCCAGTGGCAACCTGTGAAGCTCTGGTGAACTCCATGCCCAACAGGGTTAAGGCAGTGCTGGAAAATGATGGTGGCCACACAAAATATTGACACTTTGGGCCCAATTTGGACATTTTCACTTAGGGGTGGACTCACTTCTGTTGCCAGCGGTTTAGACATTTTGAGGGGAAAAGCAAATTTACACTGTTATACAAGCTGTACACTCACTACTTTACATTGTAGCAAAGTGTCATTTCTTCAGTCTTCTCACATGAAAATATATACTCATATTTACAAAAATGTGAGGGGTGTACTCACTTTTGTGATATACTGTATATAACATCACTGTCACGACTCCCACAGAAGGTGGCTCCTCTCCCTGTTCGGGCGGCGCTCGGCGGTCGTCATCACCGGTGTACTAGCTGCCACCGAAGGCTCCTCTTCCTGTTCGGGCGGCGCTCGGCGGTCGTCGACACCGGTCTACTAGCTGCCACCGATCCCCTTTTCCTTTTCTGTTAGTTTTGTCTTATTGGTTACACCGGTTTCTTGTTTGGGTTTTGGTTAGGGCTATTTAAGCCGGTTATGCTCGCCTGCTTTTGTGCGGGCTTGTCCCTCTGTTCGCTTTGTGGATGTGCATTCTTCTTATTTTCGCCGGACTGTTTCGGTCCTGTTTTTGGGCCGGTAGTTTGTATGCGCCTGGTGTTTTTGGCTGTTTCTGTCACCGGAATAAATACTATTGTCCTAAACCCTCTGCGCCTGACTCCGCACCCACTACTCCTAGAAGTCTCTCTGCGCCTGACTCCGCACCCACTACTCCTAGTCGTAACAATCACTCAAATCTAAAACCGACAGTAATGTACATCGTACCAGCTCCTTCCTGGCCTCTAAAGAAAAACAAGCTTTATGTCGGTAATAAAATCCTATTTCCAGCTTGAGCTTCCTTATCAAATTCTCTACATGCACAGTGAAGCTCAGCTTATCAACCCACACACCCAAATATTTGTACACTTTAACTTGCTCTATAGTATGTCCAGCCAATGTAGCAATGACATGATTTGTAACATGCCATGCAATTTGTTTTACCCAAATTTAGAATCAGCTTTAAATCATACAGATTCGGTTGTATGATGTTAAATGCTCTTTGGGCATTTTCAAAAGCTAAAGCTAAGCGGTAGTAGTGTTAATAAAGAACAGTATCGTCTGCATAAAAATGAACATCCACTGTTTCAGGAAGCTTTTGGTTGCAGTCATTGCAGCTGAAGGTGGCAGAACCAGTTACTGAGTGTAAGGGGACAATTACTTTTTCCACACAGGGGAATTGGGTGTTGCATAACTTTGTTAATTAAACAAATGAAATAAGTTTCACATTTTTGGGGGTTATTTGTAAACTCAGGTTCCCTTAATCTAATATTAGGTTTTGGTTGAAGATGTGACAACATTCAGTATCAAAAATATGCAACAATATATAAAATCAGAGAGGGGGCAAATAGACTTACAGAGCCATGAAAAAGTAAGAGCACAAGTTAGAACAGCTGTGCTCTTATTTTGTACAAATATGAGCATTGTCTACTATAGTAGGACAGGAAGTGAATGGATAGAAAGGCAGGGGACAGAAGACTGGCCCAAGGCCCCAATAATCCATCCCAAAGTGACTTGTTTACTTCCGTTCTTGGATTAAAAAAGGAAGAGGCTGGTATAAGGAATTGGTGGAAGGTAGGACAATTAGGAAACAGGACCAGAAAAAAGACAGAACATTTAGAAAAATAGGGGATAGGATATATTATATATCATAAAGATGGTGAAATGTTGACCTGTGGAGCTTAATACACCTGGTGGTCCAGGAGGTCCATTAATGCCCATCTCTCCAATGTCTCCTGGTGCTCCCCTTGGACCCTGGGGGCCGGGATCACCAGGGTAACCTGCAATACAGTGGATACAGAGTCTGTTTCTTATTTGACCATGATTCAGATCTCATGCGCTGTTATGTTTTCTTCCTACAGGTATTTCCTAATCATAATCTCACATTGTCTTGGATCAGGTTTCTCTGGATAAACAAAAAGGTTAAATAAATAAACATAACAAACAACAAACTCTATTGGTCCATATTTGAGAACATTAGAAAAACTTTTTTTGTCTCAAAATGTGCGTTATTGTTGATGTAGTTGCAGGTGATAAAATGTTAGTTTTTCCCATTACACAACCTGGCACATTTAGCCCTATGTTATCCTGACCAGGTGGCAGTGATTAGGTTCAGTAACAAATTCAACTTATCAAAGATCTTAGACTTTATATCCAATGGCACTTTTTAAAATAGGTCAATTTATCCACCAGAGGGATATTTTAAGCCTTCAAATTCAAGGTTAACTTGGTCTGTAAAGTGCAGCGTCCCAATAATACATGCACGTCTTCACATATGACAAAACGCGTGTTTTTGCGTATCCGTTTCACACACATAAATGTGCTTTGACAGAAAAAAAAACATAAAGGAGTAGAAGAGCCTTACGGTCTTGTCCAATAGTTACCATCGCTGTCAGGTGGCATACACACACTGTTCATTGCTGGTCCTCGATGCTTGATTCAAATAACGCATACAATTCTAATAATTGATAATAAAAAAGTTGGTTTTCAAAGTGGTCTTCGAAGTGGGGGGGGGGGGGGGCATTATCATTGTATATTTTTTTATCCAAACAGCCTCGTCGACCACTCAGAGGCGTCGGCATGGTTCTAAAGCACAGTGTTGCCTGATTTGTGTCACATTCCAATGATAAAACTGGGGGGGGGGGGAACAAAAATGTGTGCATGTTTGGACACACCTACTCATTCAAAGGTTTTTCTTTATTTTTACTATTTTCTACATTGTAGAATAATAGTGAAGAAATTGAAAATATGAAATAACACATATAGAATCATTTAATAACCAAAAAAGTGTTAAACAAAGATTCTTCAAAATAGCCACTCTTTGCCTTAATGACAGCTTTGCACACTCTTGGCATTCTCTCAACTAGCTTCATGAGGTAGTCACCTGGAATGCATTTCAATTAACAGGTGTGCCTTCTGAATTTGTGGAATTTCTTTCCTTCTTAATGCGTTTGAGCCAATCAGTTGTGTTGTGACAAGGTAGGGGTGGTATACAGAAGATAGCCCTGTTTGGTAAAAAACCAAGTCCATATAATGGCAAGAACAGTTCAAATAAGCAAAGAGAAACGGCAGTCCGCCATTACTTTAAGACATTTAGGTCAGAACTTTGAAAGCTTCCTCAAGTCGCAAAAACCATCAAGCCCCCTGATGAAACTGGCTCTCATGAGGACTGCCACAGGAAAGGAAGACCCAGAGTTACCTCTGCTGCAGAGGATAAGTTCATTAGTTACCAGCCTCAGAAATAGCAGCCCAAATAAATGCTTCAGAGTTCAAGTAACAGACACATCTCAACATCAACTGTTCAGAGGAGACTGCTTGAAAATCAGGCCTTCATGGTCAAATTGCTGCAAAGAAACCACTACTAAAAGGACACCAATAAGAAGAAGAGACTTGCTTGGGCCAAGAAAGACGAGCAATGGACATTAGACCGGTGGAAATCTGTCCTTTGGTCTGATGACTCCAAATTTGATATTTTTGGTTCCAACCGCCATGTCTTTATGAGATGCAGAGTAGGTGAACAGATGATCTCTGCATGTGTAGTTCCCACCGTGAAGCATGGAGGTGTTATGGTGTGGGGGTGCTTTGCTGGTGACACTGTCAGTGATTTATTTAGACTTCAAGGCACACTTAACCAGCATGGCTACCACAGCATTCTGCAGCGATACACCGTCCAATCTGGTTTGCGCTTATTGGGACTATCGTTTGTTTTTCAACAGGACAATGACCCAACACACCACGAGCTATTTGACCAAGAGGGAGAGTGATGGACCATAACTGAAGGAAAATGAGCCAACAAGTGCTCAGCATATGTGGGAACTCCTTCAAGACTGTTGTAAAAGCATTCCAGGTGAAGCTGATTGAGAGAATACCAAGAGTGTGCAAAGCTGTCATCAAGGCAAAGGGTAGTTATTTGTAGAATTAACACTTTTTTTGGTTATTACGTGATTCCATATGTGTTATTTCATAGTTTTGATGTCCTCACTATTATTCTACAGTGTAGAAAATAGTACAAAATAAAGAAAAACCCTGGAATGAGTAGGTGTGTCCAAACTTTTGACTGGTACTGTGTGGGTCAGTCTGTAAGGTTTCCAACAATAGGTTCCTCATTAAATGTGTTTGTAATGTTCAGTTACAAGGTTTTGGCTGCCCTTCTCTCTTCTATTCTCAACACAATAAAATGTAATTCTACATTTCAAAGGGGAAAAAAATATATATATAAAATATATAAATATATATCTCACCTGACTTTACGCAAACGGCGAAAACTACCAGGAGCCACCAGGAACTACCAGGAACTACCAGGAGCCACCAGGAGCCACCAGGAACTACCAGGAGCCACCAGGAACTACCAGGAGCCACCAGGAACTACCAGGAACTACCAGGCTACACTGAGCTATTCGTCCAGTTTACATGTTGTGCGTTTTAGTAACTTTGACTAGTAGGTGGTGCCGTTTGACTTTGTTAAAGACGCTTTCATGGAAAAGTGATCGATCACATCCATCAACATTTGTAATTGGCTGATACAGAATTAGTTACCGGACATAAATCACTGCCAGCTGGTCAGGTTAGCATAGAGCTAAATGTGACATGTTATCTAATGGGAACAACTAACATGTAGCATTGTATCACGTGCAACTATGTCAATGATTTTAAATGGCCGTTTTTGAATGTGTTCTTTTTCTAATGTTCTTAAGTATGGACCTCTTATAACTGAGGTGTCCTCTAACCTGCTACAGTGGAATTGTTGTATATTTGGCTCGCTGGTCCTCTGAAGCCTTTGTCTCCTGGGAAGCCCTGGGAGGATACAGGGAGAGAGTTTATTACCTAATGATAATGATAATAATAATGCATTAATTTACTGCGGGGCAACATAGGAGATCATCACTCATAAATATGGCCAGGAGTTTTTCCTGGACAGATCATATGGTCAGGAAACACTTCCTGTGCTACTCATTATCTGGGTTGGCATCGATTTCAATTCAAGGGATTAATTTAAATTCCAGTTGCTAGATCTGTGGCCCTGAATTAAAGAAGTGTAGTACACGGAATTGTACAAGAGTTCATGCAAGAGTCTCTCTAAAATGTTTTATTATGTCAATAAAATGGCCATCTTTTGAGTCCATCTTTGTCCATAGACAATTTTATGTCTAGCGATGATGTCACAGTTACAGGCGCGACAGGCATGACATCACAAAGGGGTTGGCTAGGAGAGAAAGCTTTGGGGACAGGAAGTAGAGCAATCTTCATTTTAGTAGACCTTATTACAAATGTCGCCATTGTTTTGCTTCTGTTAAACAATATATATCAACTTTAAAAATGACCTTTTTAGAGTAAGCACTCAAAATATATATTAAAAAACGACTGAGACAAGAATATGATGAACCACAAAGAGGCAGTTGAAGGGCCAGTTTACAGTAAACTGTTGTGAGAAAGTGAGTGGGCTCTTTAAAGATATCTATCACCCTTGGTCCTAGATGAAGAACACCAAAACAGAATACTCTTGCTCTATAGAAATGCAGAAGCTTCTTAGTAAATCATCCATCTCTATGTAGTGGATGGTGCTAAAACCTGCCTCTCTGTACGCTAGCTGGTTAAAAGTAGGCCTTGACTTCGACCAGTTCTCTGTCCGTTTCCTGCCCCTACTGTATTTTGGTATTTTATTCCGGATCCACATTAGTTCCTGCCAATCCACAGCTACTCTTCCTGGGATCCAATCACAATTAAATGCAATAAAACAATACATAACACACCACTCTACCATAACATATCTACAATACAACATTTATAATACAGCAAAATAATCATGTTAAAATATGTGTGTGTGTAGTGTGCGTGTGTTAGCATGTGTTTGTGAATGTGTGAATGCTCTGTGTGTGCTGTGTGAATGCTGTGTGAATGCGTGTGTGTGTGTGTCTCTTCACAGTCCGCTCTGTTCCATAAGGTGTAGTTTACAGTTTGACTGAGTTACTTGATGTGGAATAGAGTTCCATGTAGTCATGGCTCTATGTAGTACTGTGGAATAGAGTTCCATGTAGTCATGGCTCTATGTAGTACTGTGGAATAGAGTTCCATGTAGTCATGGTTCTATGTAGTACTGTGGAATAGAGTTCCATGTAGTCATGGCTCTATGTAGTACTGTGGAATAGAGTTCCATGTAGTCATGGCTCTATGTAGTACTGTGGAATAGAGTTCCATGTAGTCATGGCTCTATGTAGTACTGTGGAATAGAGTTCCATGTAGTCATGGCTCTATGTAGTACTGTGGAATAGAGTTCCATGTAGTCATGGCTCTATGTAATACTGTGGAATAGAGTTCCATGTAGTCATGGCTCTATGTAGTACTGTGGAATAGAGTTCCATGTAGTCATGGCTCTATGTAGTACTGTGGAATAGAGTTCCATGTAGTCATGGCTCTATGTAGTACTGTGGAATAGAGTTCCATGTAGTCATGGCTCTATGTAGTACTGTGGAATAGAGTTCCATGTAGTCATGGCTCTATGTAGTACTGTGGAATAGAGTTCCATGTAGTCATGGCTCTATGTAGTACTGTGGAATAGAGTTCCATGTAGTCATGGCTCTATGTAGTACTGTGGAATAGAGTCCCATGTAGTCATGGCTCTATGTAGTACTGTGGAATAGAGTTCCATGTAGTCATGGCTCTATGTAGTACTGTGGAATAGAGTTCCATGTAGTCATGGCTCTATGTAGTACTGTGGAATAGAGTTCCTTGTAGTCATGGCTCTATGTAGTACTGTGGAATAGAGTTCCATGTAGTCATGGCTCTATGTAGTACTGTGTGTTTCCTGTAGTCTGTTCTGGACTGTGAAGAGACCCCTGGTGGCATGTCTTGTGGGACATGTATGGGTGTCTGAGCTGTGCGCTAGATGCTTAAACAGACAGCTCTGTGATTTCAGCATGTCAATACCTCTCACAAAGACAAGTAGTGATGCAGTCAATATCTCCTCCACCCTGAACCAGGAGAGATTGACATGCATATTATTAATGTTGACTCTCTGGGGAAATCCAAGGGCCAGTTGTGCTGCTCTGTTCTGGGCCAATTCTAATTTGCCTATGTCCAATCCAGAGTTACACCAAGCAGTTTGGTCTCCTCAACTTGCTCCATTTCTACATGATTAATTTAGGGTTTAGTGAATGATTGAAACATTTGCAGGAAACAAGGCTGATATGTTGCAAAACAGTTGTCACGGAGAGAGAACCCAACAAACAGGATAAAAGGGTAGGAACATAACCAGTTGAGTTGATAGCTCAAGCAGGTCTCCACATTTCAATTTTGTTTGAACAACCAGCAAGTGCAGCCTGATCCACTTGCGTTCAATATTTGATGAATTGTCCATTTCTCCACTGTCTTTTTCTGATGTGTTTACTCCATATCGTGATAACTAGACAACTGTTTCAGTGGAGTAGAGATACAACTCAATTTACTTGTGAATATAATCATTTAATTACGTCATTCCTGTGTGAAGATGTGTGAGGAATGGTGAATGTGTGACCTATGGTCTTTAGTTCATGTCCAATGGGCCATTTACTCCAATGAACAACAATTACGTGGAGGTAAATATTGTACTAGAATGTTGTATTAATGGTGAGGTGGGCCTTAGAATGTAGCGTGGTATGTGTACATTCTTATTAATTTACAGAATGAAACACTGAACAAAATAACAAAACGAAACATGAAGCTATAAAACCGAGTGCTGACAGGCAACTACACATAGACAAGATCCCACAAACACCAAAGGGAAATGGCTACCTAAATATGATCCCCAATCAGAGACAACGATAAACAGCTGCCTCTGATTGGGAACCATATCAGGCCACCATAAACATACAAATCACCTAGACATACAAAAACCCCAGACAACACAAAAACTAGCGTACCCACCCTAGTCACGCCCTGACCTAACCAAAATATAAAGAAAACAGACTTCTCAGGTCAGGGCGTGACAAGGAAGAGGTGTGATGAGTGGGAGGAGGTGGGAGTAGTGGGAGGAGGTGGGAGTAGTGGGAGGAGGTGGGAGTAGTGGGAGGAGGTGGGAGTAGTGGGAGGAGGTGGGAGTAGTGGGAGGCGGGAGAAAGAAAAAACAAGACATAGGAATGTGGCCAGAGAGGCAACGCAGGAATCCTATCAAATATTCCCCACAGAACTAAGATGAGTGGAAGAGGTGAAGAGGAAGAGGGTGAAGAGAGTTGGAAAGACAAACACACTTTGAGAGAGCAGAGGAAGACATTCCAGAGGAAAATGTGGAGAAAACAGTGTGTCCTTTTTATCCAACCAGTGTGTAGGTTTGAATAAGGATAATTTGCAAATAAATTCATAAAACATCCTACAATGTGATTTTCTGGATTCTTTTCCCCTCATCTTGTCTGTCATAGTTGAAGTGTACCTATGATGAAAATTACAGGCCTCTCATCTTTTAAAGTGGAAGAACATGCACAATTGGTGGCTGACAAAACACTTTTTTGCCCCACTGTATATAGATCTAAAAAAAAAATTGGGTAGGCAATTAGATATGGCAATAACTCCACCTTGACTTCAGACAGGCTAGGTGGAGTTTTTTGCAATACTGGTTACACTGATTCAATCTTTTCAGACTATGGTCTGGCTCGGGATCCAGAACGCGGTCAATACGGACCCCCCCCCCCCCAGTCGGGCTTTCAATGTAATGCGGTTTAGAATTGTAATAGTAGAATAGACAAGGTGACATTTTGAAAATGACAGACCTTGGAGCGCTTTTTATAACCTATCAGAAATGTCCAGTTGATCAACTATCCCATGTTATCTAGATACCGTAAGTACGTTAGGCTAACCAGCCATTTTGTAGTTATCGTGAACAGATCCCGTTTACCAGGGGCCTCGACCCCCAGTGGGCCCCATTTATTTTGTTGAGTCACTCAGGCATCATATGAACACACATTTGGCACAATGTGGAAAATTGCAGGAAATTTGCTTAAAAACTGCAAAATGCTCCTTCCGCCACAAGAGAGGTGTGAACAGTTTGGCGAGGTGGAGGTTGGTTACTATGTCGACAAAGAGAATATCCATCCGGACCTTTGCCACCTAGGACATTTGTGTGACCGGAACATCTCAAATAGCAGTTGAGTACCCTTGGTTTAGGGGGTAGAAGCTAGGGATCCATTTGAGATTGGGCTATATAGCGGCATGAGACAAGCCAGATGCAAAGACAAAACGGCACTAGGTCATCAAAACAGATATCCCCCGACAAAGGGGGGGGGGGGATTTTTTTGCCTGCGGTTACTGTAAAGAGATTGAAGAGGATGGAGGAGTGACAGATGGAGGGAGAAAGAGGAGAAAGATAAAGAACCAGGAACCAAATCAACCTGAATTGACGGCTACATCAACCTGAATTGACTCCTGAGAGCAAGGCCAAAGTGCAGAAAAATATAGATCTATATTGGCTCTCATAGAACATATGTGAAAGGTAGATACAGAGAAAGTGATATTTGACCATTTTCTAAATTATGCAGTGGAAGGGATTACAGACATATAGTACCAGTCAAAAGTTTGGAAACAACGAATCCTTCAAGGGTTTTTTCTTGAATTTTACTATTTTCTACATTGTAGAATAATAGTGAAGACATCAAAACAATTAAATAACACACATGGAATTATGTAGTAACCATGAAAGTGTTAATTAAACAAATCAAAATATATATATTTTATATCTTCAAAGTAACCATCCTTTGCCTTGATAGCTTTGGACACACTTGGCATTCTCTCAACCAGCTTCACCTGGAATGCTTTTCCAAAAGTCTTGAAGGAGTTCCCACAATATGCTGGCTGAGTACTGCTTTTCCTTCACTCTGCAGTCCAACTCATCCCAAACCATCTCAATTGGGTTGAGGTCGGGTGATCGGAGGCCAGGTCATCTGATGCAGCACTCCATCCCTCTCGTTCTTGGTTACATAGCCCTTACACAGCCTGTGGGTGTGTTGGGTCATTGTCCTGTTGAAAAATAAATGATAGTCCCACTAAGCGTAAACCAGATGGGATGGCGTATCACTGCAGAATGAATCACTGACAGTGTCACCAGAAAAGCACCCCCACACCTCCTCCTCCATGCTTCACGGTGGGAACCTCACATGCGGAGATCATCTGTTCACCTACTCTGCATATCACAAAGAAACGCTGGTTGAAACCAAAAATCTCAAATTTAGACTCATCAAACCAAAGGACAGATTTCCACCGGTCTAATGTTCATTGCTCGTGTTTCTTGATCCAAGCTAGTCTCTGCTAATCGGTGTCCTTTAGTAGTGGTTTCTTTGCAGCAATTTGACCATGAAGGCCTGATTCACGCAGTCTCCTCTGAACAGTTGATGTTGACATGTGTCTGTTACTTGAACTCTATGAAACATTTACAGTGGCTTGTGCAAGTATTCACCCCCTTGACATTTTTCCTATTTTGCTGCCTTACAACCTGGAATTAAAATAGATTTTTTTGGGGGGGGGGGGTTGTGTCATTTGATTTACACAACACTTTGAAGATGCAAAATAATTTTTTTATTGTGAAACAAACAAGAAATAAGACAAAGAAACAGAAAACTTGAGCGTGCCTAACTATTCAAAGTCAATACTTTGTAGAGACACCTTTTGCAGCAATTACAGCTGCAAGTCTCATGGGGTATGTCTCTATAAGCTTGGCACATCTAGCCACTGGGATTCTTGCCCATTCTTCAAGGCAAAACTGCTTCAGCTCCTTCAATTTGGATGTGTTCCGCTGGTATACAGCAATCTTTAGGTCATACCACATATTCTCAAATTGGATTGAGGTCTGGGCCTTGACTAGGCCATTCCTAGACATTTAAATGTTTCCCCGTAAACCACTCAAGTGTTGCTTTAGCAGTATGCTTAAGGCCATTGTCCTGTTGGAAGGTGAACCTCTGTCCCAGTCTCAAATCTCTGGAAGACAGAAACAGGTTTCCCTCAAGAATTTCCCTGTATTTAGCGCCATCCATCATTCCTTCAATTCTGACCATTTTCCCAGTCCCTGCCTATGAAAAACATCCCCACACCATGATGCTGCCACCACCATGCTTCACTGTGGAGATGGTGTTCTCGGGGTGATGAGAGGTGTTGGGTTTGCGCTAGACATAGCGTTTTCCTTGATGGCCAAAAAGCTCAGTTTTAGTCTCATCTGACCAGAGTACCTTCTTCCATATGTTTGGGAAGAAGGTGTTTGCTTATTAAGTGTTTACTTATTTTATTATTTAAGCAATGGCTTATCTCTGGCCACTCTTCCGTAAAGCTCAGCTCTGTGGAATGTACAGCTTAAAGTGGTTCTATAGACAGATACTCCAATCTCCGCTGTGGAGTTTTGCAGCTCCTTCAGTGTTATCTTTGGTCTCTTTGTTGCCTCTCTGATTAATGCCCTCCTTGCCTGATCCATGAGTTTTGGTGGGTGGCCCGCTCTTGGCAGGTTTGTTGTGTGCCATATTCTCTCCATTTTTTAATAATGGATTTAATGGTGCTCCATGGGATGTTCAAAGTTTCTGATATGTTTTTATAACCCAACCCTGATCTGTACTTCTCCACAACTTTGTCCCTGACCTTTTTGAAGAGCTCCTTGGTCTTCATGGTGCCGCTTGCTTGGTGGTGCCGCTTGCTTGGGTGGTGTTGCAAACTCTGGGGCCTTTCAGAACAGGTGTATATATATATACACTGAGATCATGTGACACTTAGTTAAAGTCTACCTGTGTGCAATCTAATTGTGACTTCTGAAGGTAATTGGTTGCACCAGATCTTATTTAGGGGCTTCATAACAAAAGGGGTGAATACATATGCACGCACCACTTTTCCGTTAATTATTTTTTTAAACAAGTTATTTTTTTCATCTCACTTCACCAATTTGGACTATTTTGTGTATGTTCATTACATGAAATCCAAATAAAAATGTAATTGCAAGTTGTAATGCAACAAAATAGGAAAAACAACAAAGCGGATGAATACTTTTAACAAGGCACACCTATTAATTGCAGCTCCAGGTGACTACCTCATGAAGCTGGTTGAGAGAATGCCAAGAGTGTTCAAAGCTGTCATCATGGCAAAGGGTGGCTATTTTTAAGAATCTCAAATATATTTTGGTTACTACATGATTCTGTATCTGTAGCTGCTGCTCCAGTTTCAACTGTTCTGCCTTATTATTATTCGACCATGCTGGTCATTTATGAACAATTGAACATCTTGGCCATGTTCTGTTATAATCTCCACCCGGCACAGCCGGAAGAGGACTGGCCACCCCACATATGCTCTCTCTAATTCTCTTTCTTTCTCTCTCTCGGAGGACCTGAGCCCTAGGACCATGCCCCAGGACTACCTGACATGATGACCCCTTGCTGTCCCCAGTCCACCTGGCCGTGCTGCTGCTCCAGTTTCAACTGTTCTGCCTTATTATTATTATTCGACCATGCTGGTCATTTATGAACATTTGAACATCTTGGCCATGTTCTGTTATAATCTCTACCGGGCACAGCCAGAAGAGGACTGGCCACCCCACATAGCCTGGTTCTTCTCTAGGTTTCTTCCTAGGTTTTGGCCTTTCTAGGGAGTTTTTCCTAACCACCGTGCTTCTACACCTGCATTGCTTGCTGTTTGGGGTTTTAGGCTGGGTTTCTGTACAGCACTTTGAGATATCAGCTGATGTACGAAGGGCTATATAAATACATTTGATTTGATTTGTATGTGTTACTTCATAGTTTTGATGTCTTCACTATTATTCTACAATGTAGAAAATAGTAAAAATAAAGAAGAATCCTGGAATGAGTAGGTGTGTCCAACATTTTGACTGGTACTATATATATATATATCTTTTAAAAAATTTTTTTTAAATCTCATATAAATGTAGGCCACAAACCAGGCTTTGTTTTTGTGCCAAGTTTAGATGATGTACACTTTCTGGTTTTGTCTGTTGTTTCAGCACTCAGCCACAAGAGGGTAGACGAAGCACAGACCCAAACCAAGATGTCAAGAAAATCTATACAGATCTAGGATCTTAATTTGATCCAGTTTGCTACAGCAGGAAAATTATCCTGCAGCTACAGGAAATGTTAATTATTACGTGGATTAAATGTGTTCTGTATCCTCAACATTTGACACTACTTGATAAGAGTTATTATAGTTGGTGGGTGTTCATGGACACAGATTGAAATTAAGTTTAAAGAAGTCACGCCCATAGAGCTCACTCCACAATTAAATCTGAATACTGAAAGCTATAAAGCCTGGGTAATAAAATACAATATCTCCAGAATTTGTCCCTTTCTGGGTCAACTGAACTAATGGAGTTGAGCCCACCCAACGTGCTGATAATAGACAGATACTGTCTGGTTCTGGTTGAGCCCAACTGGCTGATTATAGACAGATACTGTCTGGTTAAGCCCAACCTGCTGGTTCTGGGTTCAGCTCACCGTTGGTCCTGACCTGCCGATCAGACCAGGAAACCCTTGGTCTCCAGGATAGCCCTGAATGAAAGGAGAACAACTACATTAATAACGTACAGTATAGAAGTCAACATTCACAGAAAGTACAATATTTAGACATTCACATCAAAACTACAATTCCTGTGCCTTACTCTGGTCTAGCCTGCAATGTCGCCACTTGCAGCACTTGTACTACACCCTCAGCTCGTTACAAATCCTAAACCCCCCGCTACTCTACAGCTTCATCTCTCACTGTCTCCCCTTTCGTTGCCTACTGTGCCTATCTGAATAAAGTGAAAATAAATATCTTCTTCTCGTTAAAATTACAATACCTTCTCCTCCTTTAGTTTCCTAAAATAACCAATGCATTTCAAATCTGACAACAGACCAAACTATAGTAAACTAAATCAAATAAATTTCCTTCAGATGCCTTTCATGCAATATCACTGCAGATTCATTGGTAGTTAAACATAGCAAAGCAATATTTTGGAGAGTAATTATTCCACACAACATTGACGAGACGAAACTAGGATGGAGAAGTCCCACCTGTGGTCCAGGCATTCCAGGCAGGCCGGTAGATCCAATGTAACCCTTGGACAGAGAAGATAAGAGACAAAAAAATAATAATTAAAAGACAACTAATCAAGTAATATTGAAGACAACAACAGATGACTACATAATAACAAGGAGGATGGCTTTATGACATCAGATCACAACCGTACAGTGTTCTTACCCGAGGGCCAGGAGGACGGCTTTATGACATCAGATCACAAAAGTACAGTGCTCCTACCCGAGGGCCAGGAGGATGGCTTTATGACATCAGATCACAACCGTACAGTGTTCTTACCCGAGGCCCAAGAGGACGGCTTTATGACATCAGATCACAACAGTACAGTGTTCCTACCCGAGGGCCAGGAGGACGGCTTTATGACATCAGATCACAACAGTACAGTGTTCCTACCCGAGGCCCAAGAGGACGGCTTTATGACATCAGATCACAACAGTACAGTGCTCCTACCCGAGGGCCAGGAGGACGGCTTTATGACATCAGATCACAACAGTACAGTGTTCCTACCCGAGGGCCAGGAAAGCCACGGATTCCAGTTTCTCCCTTTAGTCCTTCATAGGATTTTTCTCCCTGTAAGGAGAGTTATAGTTCAAACACATGTAAATACACAAATGCATAAACCACACACACACACACGAGCATGCACACACACACACACACATAGGAGCATGCACACACACACACACAGGAGCATGCACACACACACACACACACACACACACACACACACACACACACACACACACACACACACACACACACACACACACACACACACAGGAGCATGCACACACACACACACACACACACACACACACACACACACACACACACACACACACACACACACACAGGAGCATGCACACACAAACTCACACACACACACACACACAAACTCACAGTTATGCCTCTGGGTCCACATGGTCCAGGAACCCCTTTATCCCCCTTAGACAAAAACAACATCAAGAGTTAATCGTGGTGGACGAAAGCCAACTCTGTTACAGCAAGCCAATTATGGGTTAACTCATTCATTGCTCTGGACTTCAAGAAGAATAATGCAGTCCATATTTTGAGTCCTAATGCTCCAAACTATAAAATTACATTTCTTGGTTCCCACTGATGTTTTAGCATCAACTGTTACAACCCTTGGTAAGCATATAGTCTACGTGTTTCTTTGCACGACGAAGTACAGAGAAAGTCCATAATGTTCCCATAGGCAGTCGCGCTATATAGGGTACCTTGTCTCCTTTGGGGTAGAAAAGGTCTGGAGGCTCGACGATCTCCTCAGGCCCCGGAGGCCCTGGTTGACCCTGGTCCCCCTGAGAGACAGCAGGATGAGTAGAGAGATAATATTATCCATGTTGACATGGAGAGAAGGGGATGATTAGGAAAGCTAAGGCTAGCTTTTTCAAACACAAATTCACATCCTGTAGCACAAACGGCCAAAAAAGTTATGTGACACTGTAAAGTCCATGGAGAATAAGAGCACCTCCTCCCAGCTGCCCACTGCTCTGAGGCTAGGTAACACAGTCACCACCGATAAATCCACTATAATTGAGAGTTTCAATAAGCATTTTTCTATGGCTGGCCATGCATTCCACCTGGCTACCCCTACCCTGGTCAACAGCTCTGCACCCCCCACAGCAACTTGCCCAATCCTCCTCCATTTCTCCTTCACCCAAATCCAGACAGCTGATGTTCTGAAAGAGCTGCAAAATCTGGACCACTACAAACCAGCTGGGCTAGACAATCTGGACCCTCTCTTTCTAAAATTATCCGTCGCAAATTGTTGCAACCCCTATTACTAGCCTGTTCAACCTCTCGTATCGTCCTGTGTGGCTCAGTCGGTAGAGCATGGCGCTTGCAACGCCAAGCGTCGTGGGTTCGATTCCCGCTGGGGCCACCCATATGTAAAAAGTAGTGGCCCCAGCCGACTTGTAAGTCGCTTTGGACAAAAGCGTCTGCTAAATGGGATATATTTTTTATATTTTTAGATCCCCAAAGATTGGAAAGCTGCCACGGTCATCCCCCTCTTCAAAAGTGGGGAGACACTCTAGACCCAAACTGCTACAGACCTATACCTATCCTACCCTGTCTTTCTAAGCGTCTTCAAAAGCCAAGTTAACAAACAGATCACCGACCATTTCGAATCCCACCGTACCTTCTCCGCTATGCAATCTGGTTTCTGAGCTGGTCATGGGTGCACCTCAGCCACGCTCAAGGTCCTAAACGATATCTTAACCGCCATCGATAAAAGACAATACTGTGCAGCCGTACTCGTCAACCTGGCCAAGGCTTTCGACTCTGTCAATCACCGCATTCTTATTGGCAGACTCAACAGCCTTGGTTTCTCAAATGACTGCCTCGCCTGGTTCACCAACTACTTCTCAGACAGAGTTCAGTGTGTCAAATCGGAGGGCATGTTGTCTGGACCTCTGGCAGTCTCTATGGGGGTGCCACAGGGTTCAATTCTCAGGCCGACTCTTTTCTCTGTATACATCAATGATGTTGCTCTTACTGCTGGGTGAGTCTCTGATCCACCTCTACGCAGACGACACCATTCTGTATACTTCTGGCCCTTCCTTGGATACTGTTAACAAACCTCCAGAGCTTCAATACAACTCTCCTTCCGTGGCTTCCAACTGCTCTTAAATGCAAGTAAAACTAAATGCACGCTCTTCAACCGATCGCTGCCTGCATCTGCCTGCCCGTCCATCATCACTACTCTGGACGGTTCTGACATAGGTATTTGTAGTTGTCCACATATTCTAGGTATCTGGTTAGACTGTAAACTCTCCTTCCAGACTCACATTAAGCATCTCCAATTCAAAATTAAATCTAGAATCGGCTTCCTATTTCGCAACAAAGCATCCTTCACTCATGCTGCCAAACATACCCTGTCATTTACAAAATAGCCTCCAACACTCTACTCAGCAAATTGGATGCAGTCTATCACAGTGAAATCCGTTTTGTCATCAAAGCCCAATATACACCACTGCGACCTGTATGCTCTCATTGGCTGGCCCTCGCTTCATATTCTCACCAAACCCACTGGCTCCAGCTGTCAGAGCAGCTCACAGATCACTGTACCTGTCCATAGCCCATCTGTAAATAACCCATCCAACTACCTCATCCCCATACTGTATTTATTTATTTATCTTGCTCATTTGCATCCCAGTATCTCTACTTGCACATTCATCTTCTACACATCTATCACTCCAGTGTTTAATTGCTACATTGTAATTACTTCACCACTATGGCCTATTTATTGCCTTACCTCCCTAATTTTACCTCATTTGCACACACTGTATATAGATGTTTCTATTGTGTTATTGACTGTACATTTGTTTATTCCTTTATTACCTGGTTAAATAAAAGGTGAAATAAAAAAAATGTCAAAATGATTACACAGCAAAACACACACACACACTAGCATAGCTACTTACCTCATCACCTTTAATGCCCGGCAGTGATCTGCCAGTGTCACCCTGAAACACAAACACGTTTGTAAGTGTGTGTGTGTGTGTGTGTGTGTGTGTGTGTGTGTGTGTGTGTGTGTGTGTGTGTGTGTGTGTGTGTGTGTGTGTGCGTGTGCGTGTGCGTGTGTATGTGTGCCCACTCACTGGTTCTCCTCTAGCCCCGGGTAGACCGTCTGGACCCTAGATGAAAGAGAGAGAAATATCTTAACACGTATACACATACTGTTCACCACTATATAATCTCATTAACTACATACAGTACTGTAAGACATGCAGGTCACACAAAAGATATACATGTTTCACATCACAGAATCGTCTGTATTCAATAGCAAAGACGATGATTACAAAAAGCCCTATTGCTCACATCATTTCCATTAGGTCCAGTAGGGCCTGTGTGACCCTTGGGTCCCGCATGGCCAGGTGATCCCTGGAGGAAAAACATGACATTGTCGTGTTCATTAGGCCCAAAAATGGAAGAAAACCCTCTGAAGGGATGTTAAACAGACAGGTACTATCTGTACTTGTCATCCAATAAGAAAACACTAATTTTCCGTTCACTAAATATTTTTGCTACGGTGTGCCCTACTGAACATATTACCCAGATCTTGTTGACATACATTTGTTTTTTTTACTTCTAATTGATGAGTCAAAAAGGCAATAAATTAGTGTGTTAGAGATAAATGTTGTAAAACACAACTGCTACTACAGCTTATATCTTTGTTTTACTAAATGTAAATTGACTGAGAACATATTCTCTTTTACAGAAACAACCTGGTGGAAGAGTTCCAGTGTGGGAGGAGAAATACTATCAAAGTTTTACAGAGTAACTATGTCTGAACATCTACAGTGCCTTCAGAATGTATTCACACCCTTTGACCTTTTCCACGTTTAGTTGCGTTACAAAGTGGGATGTAAATTGAATTAATTGTAATTTTTAGTCAACGATCTACACAACATACTCGGTAATGTCAAATTTGAAGAAAAATGCAATATTTATTGATTATATAAGTGTTGAACCCCCTGAGTCAATACTAGTTAGAGTCACCTTTGGCAGGGAATACAGCTGTGTTTTTCTGGGAAAATCTCAAAGAGTTTTCCACACCTGGATGGTACAATATTTGCACATTATTCTTTTAAGAAATTGTCAAGCTCTGTCAAGTTGGTTGTTGATCATTGCTAGACAGCCATTTTCAAGTCTTGCCATATATTTTCAAGCCAATTTAAGTCAAAACTGTAACTTTGCCACTCAGGAACATTCAATGTTGTCTAGGTTATCAACTCCACTGTGTAAAGTATTTGACCTTGTGTTCTAGGTTATTGTCCTACTGAAAGGTGAATTGTATTATTGCAAACAGAATGCATCTTTTGGAATATTGTTATTCTGTACAGGCTTCCTTCTTTTCACTCTGTCAACAATGTTGTTGATCCATCCACAGTTGTCTCCTATCACAGCCATTAAACTATATAACTGTTTTAAAATCACCATTGGTGTCATGGTGAAATCCCTGAGTGGTTTCCTTCCTCTCCAGCAACTGAGTTAGGAAGGACGCCTGTATCTTTGTAATGACTGGGTGTATTGATACACCATCCAAAGTGTAATTAATAACTTCACCGCTCAAAGGGATATTCAATGTCTGCTTTTTTTACCCATCTACCAATAGGTGTCCTTCTTTGCGAACCATAGGAAAACCTCCCTGGTCTTTGTGCTTGAATCTGTGTTTGAAATTCACTGATCAATTCAGGGACCTTAATTGTATGTGTAGGGTACAGAGATGGGGTATTCACTTAAAAATCATGTTAAACCCTATCATTGCACAAAGTCCATGCAACTTATTATGTGACTTGTTAAGCATCTTTTCACTCCTGAACTTATTTAGGCTTGTCATAACAGAAGGGTTGAATACTTATTGACTCAAGACATTTCAGCTTTACATTTTTTATTAATTTGCAAACATTTCTAAAAACATAATTCCACTTTGCAATTATGGGGTATTTTGTAGATCAGTGACATAAAAATATCAATTTAATACCGTTTTAAATTCAAGCTGTAACACAAGAAAATGTGGAAAAAGTCAAGGAGTGTGAATACATTGAAGACACTGTACCTGTCACCTCTGGGTCCTGGAGTTCAAAGCTGCCGTAGCTGTGGAGCCCCGTCACCGTGGTAACGTGTTTACCTGTGGTGTTCTAAGAATGCGGAGTGATAGTGAAAACGATGAAACACTTACAGATCTTCCAGGAGGCCCAGGGTCGCCCTGTCAAATATCAACAAGTCAAAGTTTGTGTAATATAACGCACATATCTGTACACACACACACACACACACACACACACACACACACACACACACAAACAGCAAAGATTACTCACAGGAAGGCCAGGTCCAGATACATTGTAGACAGGCTCCCCTTTAGTTCCTTTGGGACCGATATATCCCTGAAGGAAAGTCAAAACGATAGGTTAGGAGAAATCCCTGAAGGAAAGTCTAAACGATAGGTTAGGAGATATCCCTGAAGGAAAGTCAAAGCGATAGGTTTGGAGATATCCCTGAAGGAAAGTCAAAGCGATAGGTTAGGAGATATCCCTGAAGGAAAGTCAAAGCGATAGGTTTGGAGATATCCCTGAAGGAAAGTCAAAGCGATAGGTTTGGAGATATCCCTGAAGGAAAGTCAAAGCGATAGGTTTGGAGATATCCCTGAAGGAAAGTCTAAACGATAGGTTTGGAGATATCCCTGAAGGAAAGTCAAAGCGATAGGTTTGGAGATATCCCTGAAGGAAAGTCAAAGCGATAGGTTTGGAGATATCCCTGAAGGAAAGTCAAAGCGATAGGTTTGGAGATATCCCTGAAGGAAAGTCAAAGCGATAGGTTTGGAGATATCCCTGAAGGAAAGTCAAAGCGATAGGTTTGGAGATATCCCTGAAGGAAAGTCAAAGCGATAGGTTTGGAGATATCCCTGAAGGAAAGTCTAAACGATAGGTTTGGAGATATCCCTGAAGGAAAGTCAAAACAATTTTGCTGATAAAGCATTCTGCTTGTGCGACTCCATCCCCTGACACACAAGATGTGTAAATGAAACCTGTCGATGTCTTCCACAGTGTATGAGACTCCTGTCAGAATGCTGGATAGCTGCATGAAGGAAACGTCACATTCACATGCTGTACATATATCATGAAGTTATATTCTATGTTATTTCTCTTGTTCGGAAACAATTGAGGGGTGAAGGGCTTCAAAGGGAGTTGGGTGAAGGTAGAGACCATATGACGTCTACCCTGGAGGTGTGTGAAGGTAGAGACCATATGATGTTTACCCTGGAGGTGTGTGAAGGTAGAGACCATATGATGTCTACCCTGGAGGTGGGTGAAGGTAGAGACCATATGACGTCTACCCTGGAGGTGGGTGAAGGTAGAGACCATATGATGTCTACCCTATTTCTAGACCGGAGGTGTGGTTGCTAATAGGAGTCCCCTCACCCTGGGTCCAGGGAATCCGTCCGTGCCATGAACACCGGGCATCCCCGTCTGTCCCCTGGTCCCGTTACAGCCATCTAGCCCCGGCAGGCCAGGATTCCCCCCAGCACCAACGTGACCCTGAAACCACACAGACAGGCCCGAGAACCACACAGTTATGGAAAGATACTCAGAGTACACCCTGTAAACACCATGAACACCCACGCCACCATGTGGTGTATAACAGTATGCACTAGAAATGATTATTAGTAATTTCATTACATGAAGTATGTTTCATTTTCTCTTTATGAATAAGAAAATGTGTTTTATTTAATGTTCTTTACGAGGGTTAGCTGGCCTTTTGGTTGTAATACATTTCATAAATATGTAACCACTTAAAGGCCATAAGAGTTCAGTAAACTCTAATATCAATCACAGCCTTTCTGGACAATGTAAAGTAACTTTCTAGCGTTTACAGATTTTTATGAAATATGACCTATAATTAACCTATAATACAATATGAGTGAAATACCTTTCCTTCCAAAATGTTTCAATTAAGTATGTTAAAAACCAGGTTCTCTGTGTTGGAATGGTGTGGGCATACCCCAACAACAGAATGGTGTGGGCGTACCCCAACAACAGAATGGTGTGGGCGTACCCCAACAACAGAATGGTGTGGGCGTACCCCAACAACAGAATGGTGTGGGCGTACCCCAACAACAGAATGGTGTGGGCGTACCCCAACAACAGAATGGTGTGGGCGTACCCCAACAACAGAATGGTGTGGGCGTATACCGGTCATTTAAAAAAATTCATGAGAGTAGACCGCTGATTGGTCAGCATGTTCTATGAGGAAATAGCAAGTCTGTTTGAGATACAAGTTTGAGGTTTAAAAAAAAAAGTGTTTTATGATTTTACGATATTATTCTCTCTACTATTATTCTGACATTTCACCTTCTTCAAATAAAGTGGTGATCCTTTTTTACTAGGATTAAATGTCAGGAATTGTGAAAAACTGAGTTTATAAATGTATTTTTCTAAGGTGTATGTAAACTTCCGACTTCAACTGTATGTGTTATTTTATAGTTTTGATGCTTTCACTATTATTCTACAACGTAGAACATAGTACAAATAAAGAAACATCCTGGAATGAGTAGGTGTCCCAACCTTTGACTGGTACTATATATAATTATGATTAATATTATTGGACATAAAAGACCAGCAAATCAGCTCCAAGTGATTTTAATTTTGTTAATCTGTTCCAAAGTATTCCCATTAAGAAATGTGATTGTATACAAATTTAAGTTTGACATGACTATGTTTTAAATCAAATATTATATCTGTTTTGGGCTTCTTGTGGTCAGTTTGCAGTCTACAAATTATTTGTAATTATGTTCCAGTCACCTGACCCTCCGCTCAAGAAAAAAAAGAAAAAAAATCAGCCCGCGGGTTCTGTTGAGGAGGTGCACCGCTCCAGCGCTCCACCAACGTGCCGTAAAAAAAAAGAGATCTAATATAAATCATGTAGCCTATAGCGTACGGTAGAAACAGTATGTGGAGTTTTCTGTAGCCTAGAGGCTGAAGATCAAATGTATGACAAAGCCCTTTTTACACCATGCGCGTTTCTTCGGTCAAATTGCTGAACCTGGCACCCAATCAAAAAATAACATCTGCTTCTATGTGAATATGACATATTATCAAACAATATATCCTAAAAACAGGACAGGTCCAAGTAAAATGGACAATATGGAATGGACAATCAGGCTACTCAACTGTTGTACGGGAGTTTCACCCCGTGGGTGAAACTCAAAGTGTGATCAGTGGTTTCAAGATTGTATTCCTACATTTTTTTACGAGCAGCAACACAGCAAAAAATAAAATACTTCTGCATTTCCCAATGTGTAAAAAACAGATTCTCATTACAAATAGACTCAGGATAACGTCTGATAAAGTTGGGTAGCTGATATTCAGAGCTTAAATAGCCCAAATGATTAGTCACAGGAATCAGGACTAATAAAGCCAATACAACTGACTGTTTTACAAACAGTAGGCCTTCCACATGGATGAGCATTGATTAAATTCCATTTCAGACCAGCACTGCAGGCTACACTTGTGTAGTTTTGGGTGGGAAGGACAGCAATTGTTTCTGTCTCAGATCAGCCAGGACTGGGCCTGTGTGTGTGTGTGTGTGTGTGTGTGTGTTGCCTCAACTGTACAAATATCCACTTTGTGTATCTATGTTGTTGTAGCAAACCTTTGAGGCATGCTCTCTTCAGGGTTGAATCTTAATTTGAGATCCCAGGTCCATAATCTGATCTGTGTTCTTTTCTCTAATCTCCCATATTTATGTGATGATATTTACATACTCAGGTGACAAATGATGATGATGCCGCTGGTGATTTACTTACGTTGACACCATCGATACCAGGAAATCCTGGGTGACCAGTCGGACCCTGCAACACAAAACAAGGTGGCATCAGACTGTCCACTCTCAATGACAGGTATAGAACACAGACTCTCACTGGGCATATCTGTCTCTCATGCAGTCATGTCAACCCAAGGTAAGACAGGCAACATAGAAAGACAACTACACAAACATAGAGAAAGACAGACCAACACAAAGTCACACCCACAAAGTCACACCCACAAAGTCACGCCCACAAAGTCACGCCCACAAAGTCACGCCCACAAAGTCACGCCCACAAAGTCACGCCCACAAAGTCACGCACACACAAAGCCCTGCCCACAAAGCCCCACCCACAAAGTCACACCCACAAAGCCCCGCCCACAAAGTCACACCCAGACACTCACCCTTTCCCCTTTTTTCCCATCCAGCCCAGGTGGTCCCTCGACACCCCTCCTCCCCTTCTCTCCGTGAGGCCCTGCGGAGCCCCTGATGCCATCTGGGCCCTGTGGCCCCTGCTTCCCCAGCTTCCCTGGGGCCCCCTGGAGAGGAAAATAGAGCTCAAGTAGTAATGATACGATTTACACAGCACACATTTCTGATCTGGGTGTATGTAGTCCTCAATATCACATTAGCGCGTTGAGCTAAAGCCTAGGCCTTAGCTATGAGAACTAACACAAGTATTCAGGTCTGGATAACAAGGATATGTATGAGCTGAGTTGAATCCCTGCTACTGCACTGAGCACAATATTACCCTTTTCTCTTTCCACCAGGAAAATCTATTAATTCATCCGCAGCTTCTATTCATTCCTTTTACATGTCTTTTAGTTACTAAGTGTGCAGACATCACTTTCTTATCAAGTTTCTCATCAAATCTATACATTCATTTGTACCATCGTATCATACATAATAGGCTACTGTACATGTCTGAGCACGAGCTCAAAGTGGTCTCTGTATAAAACACTAGAATTTCGGTCTGTCTGTGAGGTTCCTTGGGATCGTGGTTGCACAGTGGTGGACTGTGGGGGTCCAGTGGAGCGAGGTGAGAATTGAAAAGTCGTACCCGGGCTCCCTTGGCGGGGAGACAGCTGCACACTGAGCAGTCTCTGCCGTCACACGAGCCCAGCGTCTCTCCCTGAAACACACACACACACACACCAATGAGACGCTGCCACACTGTGACAGCCATGAAGATTGACCAATGAGGCATTGAAGAGATCAGTTAGAGGGACAGACTAGTGATGGGCACCAACATGGATAATTCAATATGATATTGATATGAGCAAGGCATAATACGGTTTCACCTTCCTTTCAACCTACACTATTATGTAAAAAGCATGCATGACTGTTCCAAAACCCTCACACAGACCTTCTCAATAGACTCTCAGCTCAGCATACTTCGTTGCCTGCTGATGGTGCATCAAAGGTAGTTGGGCTTCCCATTGTATTCAAACGTGTTGGGTAGGTTTTAGAGTCCAAGAACATTCACACCTGGCCTAATGGGCAACCAGTTGTCTGGACTTCACAGAGACATGGAAGCTAACAAAAAGTGAACATTTACACAATTGCAATGTTGTTGTTTTCAAACATTGCAAGTGGGGTAATCTGAGGTAAAAAACAAAGTGTTTCCGATATATATTTCGATATGATTTTGATATCAAATGGAAAAATGCTACTGATATCGATAATGAACGTTCCATAAATTGGTGCCCAATCCCTAGAGTGAACAGTGAAACTTTGCATGTTTTATGACAGAAGACCCTAAAGATGCAACTGAATTTCAACTATTTGCTTTGACTACTTTCAACCATAGTGTAAAACATAAGTTGTGTAGGCTACAAACTAGGCCATCCTTCATAGACCCCCAAGAAAGTCAAAAGTATATACTGTGTGTGCTTGTGTGTCAGTGCGTTTGAATGTTTCTGTGCGAGAAAGGTATTTCACAGCCTGTGTGTTTTTTTTAATCAACTAACCGCTTTCTGTCTCCTCTCCAAAGCTTGTGTTGAAAGTCAGTTGCACAAACACCGAGCAATGTTAGTTTAGGGTTCCTAAATATTTGGATATTTATGTTATTCGGCAGGAAGGGCTCCCACTACACATTTGGCAATAAAACAGAGCTTCAATCCCTGTGTGAACTCTTAAACCAGACTCACATTTAACAGTTTAATTCATTAATGATTTTAATACCGTGGATGTGGACCAAGTCTATAGAGGATGATGATTTGGGTTGTGTTTACATGGCGTGCAACCATACAAATGTTGAGAGTGTAGGGGAATTCCATTCAGATCCTATTGCCCTAGAGCAATATTCCCCAAAACTGTCAGTACCAAGATGTTAGCTAGGGGTACAAAAATAGGTTGGATTGCCAGTGAAGATCATGAGCAGCAGCCCACTCGGAACACACTGGTTGAACCAACATGGAATACATGTTGCATTGACATCTGTGTCCAGTGGGCGGTGACATAAACGCTAATGCAAACAACATAAATGCAAACAACGCTAATGCAAACAACGCTAATGCAAACAACGCTAATGCAAACAACGCTAATGCAAACAACACTAACTTATTTTAAGTATAGTAGGGGCAATATTTTCCTGTCGCAAAAAAACAGCTGAGCTGTGAACTAACGTACCGCAACGTTCAAAACAACGCGAGTTCCGATATTGTACCTCACGATTGCTGTGACTAAATCAATCTTCCTCCTCACGGAAATTGTTAAAGTCCCAATGCAGACAAAAAATATATATATTTTTATATTTCCACACTATAAGGTTATACTGTACAATTGTGAAAATTATGATAAGGCCATTTTCGTGTAAGAGCTGTTTGATAAGACTGCCTGAAATCTCTGCCTGTTTTGGTGGAATAGTTTTGGCCTGCCTGGTGACCAGGCAGTAAATTAGTTAATTAACCAATGAGAAAGTGAGTTCTAAACCTCTATTCAAATAAAAGTTCGTTTTCCGTTTTCCCCTCCCCACTCAGAACACTCCCAGACAGTCCTAGCCAAATTAACATAGTTTACCCTCCACTATAACCCTGGTACGGCACCATGTGTGTGTGGGGGGGGGGGGTGGGGGGGTTCACAGTGTGCAACACTGAACACTGACGAAGACAGACCAACCTACTGAAACACTGCATAATCACTGACTGAAACAGGTGGACTTGAGGTCAAGGCAGAAATTCCACAGTTGATGGATTTAAGTTTATCTTAGTTCTAAACAACTACATTCCAACAGTGAAGCCAAAACAAACCCTTATAAAAAGGTCAGCTTAGTTCAGATAGAGAGAGTAAAGCTGATGCTAGATCTGTTTCTGTGGGAAACTTCTACCATTTGAAACTGCTGTACAGAGGGGATTAAATGTTACTTCTACTTACAGCATTCACCCCCTGTTCAGAGATGTGCAGCAGGACGATCCACCTGTAATTTCACAAAGTGTTACAGTAAACCTCCATTCATCAAAATCACATGGCTGGGAGGCCTCTTAACTCATATGTTTTGTTTGGCGTCTCTGCAAGCTGGCATCCCCCCCATCCAGGTGACCTGCAGCCTCAGAGAAGTGGACCACTCGTGTGTGTGTTTAAGTTCTTTGTGTGTGTGTGTGTGTGTACACATGTTGCATGTGCCTCTACGCACATTTTTTTTTGTGTGGGTTGAGAATCTAAAAGTAAACGTGCACGGCCACTGTTTGTCACAATTTCATGCATTTCGTCAACTTACACTGGTGTGTCTAGTCTAGCCTATAACATGCCCCAGAAACTACGTCAGACAGGAATTCTCATCCGTTGCCGTTTGAGGCCTAATGCACAGATATAGGACCTTCATTTAATCACAATGTTGTTGCAGGAAATGCGTCAACCCCTACAAAAATCTGCTTTAATTAACATCCTATATCTGTATAGTGTTGTCAAGTGGGAAGGCACTGTCTTGGTCTGAACTTGTGGGTCTGAGCAAGTGTGATATCATACATACAGCGCTGTGAAGAAGTATTTGCCCCCTTTCTGATTCCTTGTTGTTTTTGCACATTTGTCACTTAAATGTTTCAGATCATCAAACACATGTTAATATTACACAAAGATAACCCAAGTCAACACAAAATGCAGTTTAAGTGATGATTTTATTTATTTTGTCAAAAAGAAATCTATCCGAACCTTCATGGCCCTATGTGGAAAAAGTAATTGCCCCCTAAACCTAACCTAATGCCATCCTCTGCAGCAACAACTGCAATCAAGTGTTTGCGATAACTGTCAATGAGTCTTTCACATCGCTGTGGAGGAATTTTGGACCACTCTTCTTTGCAGAATTGTTTTAATTCAGCCACATTGGAGGGTTTTCGAGCATGAACCACCTTTTTAAGGTCACGCCACAGCATCTCAATCAGATTCAAGTCCAGACTTTGACTAGGCCACTCCAAAACCTTCATTTAGTTTTTTGTTAAGCCATTCAAAGGTGGACTTGCTGGTGTGTTTTGGATCATTGCCCTGCTGCAGAACCCAAGTGCGCTTCAGCTTGAGGTCACAAACTGTTGGCCGGACATTCTCCTTCAGGATTTTTTGGTAGAGAACAGAATTCATGGTTCCATCAATCACAGCAAGTCGTCCAGGTCCTGAAGCAGCAAAGCAGTGCCAGACCATCACACCACCACCACCATATTGGACTGTTGGTATGATGTTCTTTTTCTGAAATGCTGTGTTACTTTTACGCCAGATGTAACGGGTCGCACACCTTCCAAAAAGTTCAACTTTTGTCTCGTCAGTCCACAGAATATTTTCCCAAAAGTCTTTGGGCTCATTAAGATGTTGTTTTTTTTGTCAAAAGTGAGACGAGCCTTTATGTTCTTTTTGGTCAGCAGTGGTTTTCTCCTTGGAACTCTGCCACGGATGCCATTTTTGCCCAGACTCTTTCTTATGATTAAGTCATGGACACTGACCTTAACTGAGGAAAGTGAGGCCTGCAGTTCTTTAGATGTTGTTGTGGGTTCTTTTGTGACCTCTTGGATAAGTCCTCACTGCGCTCTTGGGGTAATTTGGTAGCCTGGCCACTCCTGGGAATTTTCACCACTGTTCCAAATTTTCTCCATTTGTGGATAATGGCTCTCACGTGGTTCGCTGGAGTCCCAAAGCTTACTGGCTTTGTAACCCTTTCCAGATTGATAAATGACTTTGTTTCTCATCTGTTCCTAAATTTCTTTGGATCACGGCATGATGTCTTGCTTTTTGAGATCTTTTGGCCTACTTCACTTTGTCAGACAGGTTCTATTTAAGTGATTTCTTGATTCAACAGGTCTGGCAGTAATCAGGCTGGGTATGGCTGGTGAAATTGAACTCAGCTTTCCAAAAAAATGTGATTAACCACAGTAAATTAATGATTTATAACAAGGGGGGGGGATATACTTTGTCACATAGGGCCATGAAGGTTCGGATAGCTTTTTTCCCTTAATAAATACAATTATCACTTAAACTGCATTTTGTGTTTACTTGGGTTATCTTTGTGTAATATTAACATGTGTTTGATGATCTGAAACATTTAAGTGACAAATGTGCAAAAACAACAAGAAATCAGGAATGGGGCAAATACTTTTTCACAGCGCTGTATGTATATGTTCAGTTGTCTATTGTTTTTGTCTATTTATAGCAGAAATAATAGCAAAAAACCTCAAATAACATATTAAAAAAAGGGAAGGCACAGTCTATCTTTTGGGTTCAAATCAAATCAAATTGTATTTGTCACATGCGCGAAATACAACCTTAGAGTGAAATGCTTACTTACAAGTGAAATGCTTACTCACAATTTTTTGTATTTTTATAAACAGATAAAAGTAACAAATAATTAAAGAGCAGCAGTAACATAACAATAGTGAGGCTATATACAGGGAGGCACGGGTACAGAGTCAATGTGCAGGAGCACCGGTTAGTCGAGGTCATTGAGGTTCACTGAACGTATGCCTGAATCTGTCAAGGTGTGTGTGTTGAGCATCTTTCCATGTGCACGTCCCTTCATATTATTGTATCCATAGGTATCACATCCTTCCCATGTTAAAATTGGCATATGATGTCATACTTTCTAACTATTGCAGTTCCAGAACGTCAATCTAGGCTGCCAGGTCTTCAATTTTAACACGTGGATCCTACTGCTGCCACCAAGTGTTAAGATAGAAGACGACATTACTCCCAACTTCTCCACTGCGAAAAATTTATTTCTGGTAGTAAGTGGGTGCTATGCGTCTGCTGCATGTACAGTACAAACCAGGGATGCTCCCATGAGCCCTTAACTATTATGGCTCAGGGTCAACAGTTTGTGTCACAGTACAAGGTTAAGCTAACTACAGCTAGCAATCTAACTCTAATAAACATCACCAAGCCAAGCCATTAGCCCTAAGCTAACACGAGTCTTCAGGTCTAACAAGGCAAGAGTAGTTCACCAAACCACCTCTGGTATGATTCACCCCCTTTGACATCCTTCTCTTCTCTGTAGAAAACCTATCAATGAATATAATATATCAATTATGCGCTGAGGCAGGAGGACTCACCAGATAGGCAGAGAACAGAAGGTCACCCAGCAAGCGAAGGGACTCATTGGTCACTCCTTCAGATGACTCCACCCACTTAAGTGCTGCACCCTGTGATAGGTTAGAGTCACTTCAAACTGGTCAAGCTACACCGGCCAAGCACATATAACACACCAACTAAACATACATGTAGAGTTCACACGTTTAAACGTGCAATAGTAGACCTACAGGTTTGAGCCTGGGTTGTTATAAGATGTGGTAGTGGGTATATCAACTTTATTTTGCTGAGAATCTGCATTGACATAATGATCACAGTCTACAATGTCATTTTGAAGGCAGACTGCATTACATGACAAGAACCAACAAACTGAAAAATAATAGGTAAAGACAAAAGCAAGACTGGAAATAGATTAATTTAGACAATAAACAACACTTGAAAATCTGACTGCAAACACTCAGCATGACGCTGTCAGTTGTACAATGAAAATTAGTCTTCAGCTATGGAAAGGTCTATAGCCTTATGTTTACAGGTTGTCAAATGTTAAATTGAAGCTGTCATTACACAACTTCTCAAAATACACTCTTTTCTCATTCTTAAATAGTAACTTTACAGTTCTCATTGGCTTACTGGCTTGAAACTTCATGCACACAATCTGTTTTTCATTGAAAAGGTCCACACATACACCAATGTTCTTAAAATCTTTTAGTAGGCAATTTAACCTAATATTCATAGGCTACATTTCTTAAGATCGATCAAAATGTTACGTTTTTCAGAACTCACCTTATTCGTGTTTTGACTCCGTCCTCAACTCAACGGTTCCTCCGCATCCACAATAGTATATGAGTGAATATTGTAGAGCGATATGCCTTGTCTCTCGCGACTCGTTATCATTGTATGATAACACCTGCTGCCGATGCAAGCGAGGCAAAGAGAGGTCTTGAAAGATGACTGGCCATCTAGAGGACAATATCTAGGCTAGACCGCCCCCCACTTCACAACCTGGGCTGTCCAAAAACGAAACCCTGACTTGCTAACTCACTTCAATAACTACAGTGAAGCTTCTACATCTTTTAGCAACCATTTCAAAGTGTTGCTGCAGTTTGAGAGGTTCATTGTCGTTCAATCAGATCATAGCTGGGCACAAGGGTCGTTTTGCGCCTTTGAAGACGATGACAGATGACGCTAGATGACCGACCGCGTCCTTGTATTTTCCTTCCATTGGAACGTCGTTGAAAAACGGAAAACGGCTCGTTTTTCGTTTCTGAATGTGGAAATCGGAAATCGACTTATTTTCTCATTCATCATCTCACAATTGGGCATGGAATATGGGAAAACAGATAACAACATCTATTACATTTTCAATTTGCATTTTTCTCATACCTGGAAATACAGGCCCCCTCATTGAAGATTCACAGGGATTAGGAGATATGTTTAGAGTCTAGGTTGGCAGCACAAATAAAAGATTAAACTGTGTGTATGACAGGAAGATGAAAATACTCATGTTAACTAAGATGCAGAATATATCATGAAGTTAGCATGTCAATAGGACAAACTCAACAACAACTGAACAAAGTTGTCTTGCACTAGCTGGCTAGAAAGCACTGGTTGTTTACTGCTGTGTGTGTGGTCCTAAACTTTTTTGTACAGTTAAGGTGTTGACTTGACAGGGCTGAATCCGTATTTGAGGCCCGGTCGAGGATACCCCCCGAATTTGCTACAATATCCTTCCATGGTTGGTTTCATAGAGCCTACCCTTTAACTGCCCTTAATTGACCAATTGTTTTCTACAACTTCTGAGGCCGTTGGAGAGGATCAGTTTGAACAAAGTGAGGTGTATAATCACAGATCTACAAATAGTAATCCCTGCTAAATAATAGGCGTTGTGTGATTAAGATTAGAAGAACTACGCCTCCCCTGGTTTATGCAAGCCCCCAAAAAACACACATGCACAACCAGACATTGATTGATTGAACGGAGACAGCTTGTGTCAATTAAATAACATTTCCTAGGATTTTCTACATACAACAAACCTAGTGGATCTGGAAATACCAGTAAAAACAAAGTGCAAAAAAAATAAAAATAAGCAAGGCCCAAATCCTGGGTCAAGTCTCAAATATGGCTGAATTGTTGTGCATGTACAGAATAACCTTGTGTTGTACACGTTGTCATCCACTAGATGGCAGTAATGTGCTACCACCTCCACTGAAAGTTGAGAGATGTATGGAGTCCTCTGTTTCCACTGTTTCAAAGGGTAACGTGAGCATAAAGCCTCGTTGGTTTTGGGCTAAGAGTAAAACAACATAAATCACAACAATCCCAGTGCTACTTTCAAAGTAGTAAATCTTACTTGTGTGTCACTGGTCGTGAAATTGAACCATATTTATTTTGACCTATTTGCCACTTCAATAACAAAATGATTTTGCTGCTCCCACAGGATATCTTAATGATCAACGTGTACACCACTGAAAGTAGAGACTGTGTTTAAAAGCTCTCATAGGGTGTTTGACATTATAATTTTGGTGGGTGCTATGCTGGACCAAAGGTTCCATGGCCAAAATATTTCTGAATGAGAATGTCATGCTAATTTTAGTGCCAAATTGGACAAGAATTTGCCCCACTATGGCTCTGTCCTTGCCTACACCTACTCAGTGTAATATTTATGTTTCTGCTAATGGATATAGGGATGGTTTCCCAGACATTGATTGAGCCTAGTCCTAGACTAAAAATCAAGATCAATAGAAAGTGCTTTATAGACTAGGACTAGGCATAATCTGTATCAAGGAAACCATTCCGTTAGTTTACCACAGGTACCATTTCCTTTCATCTTGTTGTTTTCTAGACATGACCTGGTGCAACAGAAATAGAAACGCAACTTTTAAAGTGTTGGTCCCATGTTTCATGAGTAGAAATAGAATGCACAAAAATCTTATTTCTCTAAAATATGGGCACAAATTTGTTTACATCCTTTTTAGTGAGCATCTTTCCTTTGCCAAGATAATCCATTCACCTAACAGGTGTGGCATATCAAGAAGCTGAATAAACAGTATGATCATTACACAGGTGCACCTTGTTCTGGCGACAATAAAAGGCCATTCTAAAATGTGCAGTTTTGTCGCACAATACAATGCCACAAATGTCAAAAATTTTGGGGGAGCATGCAATTGGCATGCTGAATGCAGGAATGTCCACCAGAGGTGTTGCCAGAGAATGTAATGTTTCTTTCTCTACCATAAGCCGCCTCCAACTTCGTTTTAAAGAATTTTGCAGTACGTCCAACTGGCCTCACAGCAGCAGACCACATGTAACCACGCCATCCCAGGACCTCCACATCCGACTTCTTCACCTGTGGGATCGTCTGAGACCAGCCACCCGGACAGCTGATGTAACTGTGGGTTTGCACAACCAAAGAATTTCTATACAAACTGTCAGGAACCGTCTCAGGGAAGCTAATCTGAGTGATCGTCATCTGATGCCGCAGACTGGTAGGTTTGGGCCTTTGACTATGAATCTCTTTCACGGTAACTAGGCTTCTCCAAAACTGTGCTCTGATGCCTCTGATGGTCATTAGTAGCCAACCGTCCTCCCCTTAGTTTTGATGGCATATAGGCTAGGCCTACTACATTTATTTCTCAACTTTCCCAATATTAGGCACATTGCTTCGATTTACAACAGGAGTAGCCTACCTGGCTGGAATGAAAAAGCGTCTTCCATTCACTATTTAAGTACATAAGGATGACTTATTTTCTCCCCCTGTTCTGACAGGTGCATGATAATGGTCCACTTTGAATCAAAACAAATTTCATACATACACTACTGTTCAAAAGTTTGGGGTCACTTAGAAATGTCCTTGTTTTTTAAAGAAAAGCACATTTTTTGTTCATTAAAATAACATAAAATTGATCAGAAATACAGTGTAGACATTGTTAATGTTGTAAATGACTATTGTACCTGGAAACTGAAGATTTTTTATGGAATATCTACATAGGCGTACAGAGGCCCATTATTAGCAACCATCACCCCTGTGTCCCAATGGCACGCTGTGTTATCTAATCCAAGTTTATCATTTTAAAAGGCTAATTGATCATTAGAAACCCTTTTGCAATTATGTTAGCACAGCTGAAAACTGTTGTCCTGATTAAAGAAGCAATAAAGCTGGCCTTCTTTAGACTAGTTGAGTATCTGGAGCATCAGCATTTGTGGGTTTGATTACAGGCTCAAAATGGCCAGAAACAAAGCACTTTCTTCTGAAACTCGTCAGTCTATTCTTGTTCTGAGAAATGAAGGCTATTCCATGCGAGAAATTGCCAAGAAACTGAAGATCTCATTCAAAGCTGTGTACTTCTCCCTTCACAGAACAGCGCAAACTGGCTCTAACCAGAATAGAAAGAGGAGTGGGAGGCCCCGGTGCACAACTAAGCAAGAGGACATTAGAGTGTCTAGTTTGAGAAACAGACACCTCACAAGTCTGGCAGCGTCATTAAATAGTGCCCGCAAAACACCCATCTCAATGTTAACAGTGAAGAGGCAACTCCGGGATGCTGGCCTTCTAGGCAGAGTTCCTCTGTCCAGTGTCTGTGTTCTTTTGCCCATCTTAATCTTTTATTTTTATTGGCCAGTCTGAAATATGTATTTTTCTTTGCAACTCTGCCTAGAAGGCCAGCATCCAGCAGTCGTGTCTTCACTGTTGACATTGAAACTGGTGTTTTTCGGGTACTATTTAGTGAAGCTGCCAGTTGTGTTTTGCTGGTACTATTTGCGGGTTCTAGTGCTAGTTTGACCACCAGAGGGCATCTTTGAGAAGCATTTGATTATCTTCAATAGTGGCTGTTCTAGAGAATTGAAAACAGTTTTGTAAGAACATAGTATATGAGAATGATATTAAGAAATTTTGCTTAATTAATTTGATTAATATTATGGTGTTTCTATTTCAAGAAAAATAAAAAACCCTCAAGGTTTCCATTAGGATGGAACGGAAAATATGGCGCTGTACAACGTGACAGTCTGTCACACCCTGACCATAGTTTGCTTTGTATGTTTCTATGTTTTGGTTGGTCAGGGTGTGATCTGAGTGGGCATTCTATGTTGGATGTCTTGTTTGTCTATTTCTATGTCTGGCCTGATATGGTTCTCAATCAGAGGCAGGTGTTAGTCATTGTCTCTGATTGGGAACCATATTTAGGTAGCCTGGGTTTCACTGTGTGTTTGTGGGTGATTGTTCCTGTCTCTGTGTTTTCACCAGATAGGACTGTTTAGGTTTTCGCACAGTTATTGTTTTGTTAGTTATTTCGTGTCTATTTCCTTTATTAAAGACCATGAATAACCACCACGCTGTATTTTGGTCCGCTTCTCTTTCACCAGAGGAAAACCCTTACACAGTCGGGAGTAGGCTACTCAGAGCATAACATTTCCACACCCGAATTGTATAATTGCAGTCTAACCAAAACTCAAATGGAGACTCAATGAAAATAAAAATCATGTTGATTTATCAAGACTAGCTTTATGTAGGTGCTGAGGCTATATGACTGTGCCATCAACTCGATGATATATAAATATATAATAATATTTGTAAAGGCCAAAACATTTATTTATGTTTTTAGAGGGGTAGAAAGGCTGGGCCAATTGTACGTAGCCCCATGGAACTCCCCATCATGGTCGGATGTGATACATAATTACAATAATACTTATTGTTGTAATATTTGTTTGGTCTTTTCCGGTGGATTAAACTGAAATTACAACCAATCACGACCAGTTGTGATACAGCCAATTTAACTAAGAAATACATTTGATGATAGAATTCTCCCCCCACCCTCTTTCTAGGCAAGTCTATTGTCCAGCTACCTGCTAATAGCCATAATGGCGCTGTACAACGTGACCGTGTGTGCATGAAAGAGTATTCTCCAGTAAGCAACAATTTGTTACCTTCATTAGACAACTTTGTTCCAATATTTCTGTAATTCAGTGATATTTATTTCCATAGTAATTCATTATAGATCCATAACTAAATAAACAAACATTGGCATTTTGAAAGAGTATTTTATAATTATTTTATTAACGAGAGCATAGAGATGCTGGTGAAGAAATACAGTACTATACAGTATATGCTTTATCTGACATTTTGCATACGGTCGCCCACATGTAGCTTTATGTAGGTGCCGAGGCTATATGAATGTGCCATCAACTTGATTATTTAGCAGATATCACTTGCTTATATTCAGTCAACACATATATCTTAAGAATATCATGGAGTATAATTGACATTTTTCATTTCTCCATGCTTGTCTCAGAGCAGCGTGAAATAGTGCTGAAATAGACACAGCGGGTAGGCTATATATAACGATATTTTGGAGATTATTATTTATTTTTTTAAATGACAGTGAGCAATTGTAATCTGAGTTAACATCAAAATAATATTTATCAATGCCAAAATATAGGCCTTCTAATAGCCATAATGGCATTGTACAATGTGAACTTGTGTGTTTGAAAGAGTATTTTCCAGTAACAACAATTTGTTAACCTTCATTAGACAAATTTGTTCCAATATTTATGTAATTCAGTGATATTTATTCCCAGAGTAAATCATTATGGATTCAGAACTAAATAAACATCTGCACTTTAAAGAGTATTTTTATCATTATTTTATTAATGAAAGCATAAAGATGCCGATGAAGAAATACAGTACTGTACAGTATATGCTTTTACATTTGGATAATAAAGCATTTACAGCATTTTGAAGATATAAGCCACCTGCATTTGTTTATTAGGCTACTGTGCAGTCTGACAAGTAAACATAGCCTACAGTACATACTGTTGTAAACATGGGAAAGTGCCTAATTCCTTACATAAGGGAGAGCAGGCCAAGTCCAGGCTTTCTCGGTGACCTCAAGTACTCAATAACTCTTTAATACTTTTTCGGGTTGCATCAGTCATGGACAGAAATGTCTGAGGCACAGTATTAATGATGAACACCCAGCGGTTCACTTGTAAGCCACATTTGACTTGGTCAAGTTCTGTTGTCAGAAGAGGAATGGAAATGTCAGGACCCACCAGGTATGCTGACTCTGCCTGTCGGAGGTCGGAGGTGGAGTTCCAGAGCTCACAGATGTTCCTGGCATGGATTGTGACTTCATCTCATTCCTCGCCCTCTTCAACGCGTCATTCTCCACCTGACTCTCCGCCAATACCGCCTGGCTCTGGACTAATGCATCAGCTGTCGCCCGTTTCTCTTTGACAGATAATGTTTCTCTTTCTGCTGGTCTGCCTTCAAGGACTCAATATCGGTCTTCAAAGTTTGAATCTGATCCATGTGCACCTTCATCAGATGAGCAGAATGGTACCGCCCTGAGCCCCCATCGATTACAATGGCCTATGACAGAAACGGTAGATCAATTAAGAATTAAAAGTGACTCCAACACACAAATGCTGCTTACACATTTTAAGAATCAAGCAAAACAAACCACTTTCTTGGCAACCATGCGTTTTTTTGGTGTGGCCCGTTGTCCAGCCCTTTGTCCACTGATCTCCAGGGATGGTTATCGGTATGGTTGTATGCTCTGCAAAAACACATTCACATTTTTAGTACACAATAATTGTTTTAATTTTTAAATGTATTTAACCTTTATTTAATGATCGATTTAATTACACAGGATGCCAACACATTGACAGGCTATTACATTTTTTTTTTAGATAAACAGCAAATTTTTGAATGGTAACTGTGTTAAGGGTGGAGTTTGGGGCGGGGTGAGGAGTGCTGGAAAGGTCTGATTTTCAGCTTAAAACAGGCCAGAAGTATACAGCAGATTGTCCTCACTGAGAATATACTGCTAATCGGGCTACAAGTGTTTGAAAACCTGTTTACAAAATGCCACCAGCTGTCCATCACTACTGTAAATAAAATGTAATATTTAATAATATCTGCCCTCTGAATTCATATCTAAGGGGCATTTTTCACGCCATTGTTAGTTACATTGTTTTAGTTTGAACGTGCAGACTGGCGCTAAGAACAGCGGGAACGCTTCCCTAGTCAGCGCCATTAGTAGTGTAAGGGAACGTATGCAATGCCCCTTAAAGTGTTGCTCTGTGCTACCCAGTGGGGCTGGGGTGGGGTTCCACCCCCCCTTCCTTCCCCTCCCTTCCCCATGGGCTAGGTCCGTCTTCTGTGCGCGGCTCTGTGACCCATCCCGTGCCCCCTGCCCTTGTGCCTTAAACCTAGTGCACCCACCGCTATTTCAGTGGATACAGCTGGAGAACTGCAAGGCAATCCCATTGTGTGCCACTCGGAAGCCATGACCAATATGACCAATATATAGCTCTGGATACTACTGCAAAATGATCCGTTTCCCTGGTTGTACTATTTATAGGTATGTGTTTGGGTGAAATGAACATTTTTGTTTTATTCCTTAAATATATTTCACACCAAATACTTTTAGATTTTTACTCAAGTTGTATTTTGCTGGGTGACTTTCACTTGAGTCATTTTCTATTAAGGTATCTTTACTTTTACTCAAGTATGGCAATTGGGTACTTTTTCCACCACTGTGTGTGTGTGTGTGTGTGTGTGTGTGTGTGTGTGTGTGTGTGTGTGTGTGTGTGTGTGTGTGTGTGTGTGTGTTTAGAGAGAGAGTGGGGGGATCAGTAATCAAGTATTATCAGGTCGTGTCATTGATCATCAGCCCCCCAGACAGGGGGTGTATATACATTCAGGGAAGTAGATTATTTGTCGTAGAAAGAGTTGTGTTCACAACTGAAGAGTATAGCTTTCGTCTGCCTTTCAGTGAGCAGGAAAATATGTTTGTGTGGTATACCCATGCCAATGAAAAGGCTAATTTTAACTTACTGTATTGGCTGATTTAACTAACTGAAGTTCACTATGATCTGCTCAGATGCCATACTGTGCCCTCCTCTGCGGAAGACACATCATGGTTGAATGCATTCAGTTGGCAACTGAATAGGTATCCCCTTTACTTTCCTCCGGAAACATTCAAACTCACACACACACACACACACACACACACACACACACACACACACACACACATCAGCACTGACAATAGCTTAATTGAATACTGTTGTATGTGTAAACAATAGACAACTTAGGTATGGAAAATAACAGATAGGTTACCATTTACAGTAGCTGTAGTTAATCGTTACACAGCCAATAAGCACATCAGCCAGCCATAAGATCGAGCTAAGTTAGCTACAGAAAGTAATGGAGAAATATCACCTTTCTGCAGCAGGTAGCTCTGTCCGGGCAGCTTCATCTTGTAGCATGTTGAGGGACTTTCTTATGTCCACTAGCTAGTATAACTATAGCCTGTAGCCATTTAGGGATAGCTAGCCAGCCGACTAGCTAGTCAGTAGCCAGCTTGCTAGCTAGTCACTAATTAGCCAGCCAGTGCTAGCTAGCCAGTCAGTGCTAGCCAACTTTGTTCAGTTGTTGTTGAGTTTGTTCTATTGCCATGATAACTACATGCTAAGTTCTGCATTTTAGCTAACACTACTAATTTTATCATCGTGTCACACTCACACCAACGATTTGTATAACTAACCCAAGATGTGCACGTTTGCAATAACTCAATTCACCCTTGTACTCCTTCTAAACAACACAATGCAAAGGGTAAAGTCTACAAAACTTAGTCCACTCCATTCATAACATATTCTTGTTTTGGGAACAGAAAACTGTACTGAGATCAAATGTTTCATCGATGAGAAAATTTGCAGAATGTCAGCCCAGTTCCATCTCGCTCCATACTCTCCCACTTCCGGCCACTGGGAAATTCCAACCAGATACTTCATATTTAAACATCCGGTGAAGATCTCTCTCCTTGATTTATCTGTGCTCAAACAGTCTAATACATTATTTGTGCTGCCAACCTAGGCTGTAAGCACATACCCTAAGCCATGTAAATGTTATATGAGGGGGCATGTACTTTGAAAACCTTTTGTTGTAATTTTGTTTTTCATTATTCCATGTCCAATTCTGACACAATAAATTAGAAAACATTTCTTATTTTTTTTCAGAAACTAAAAACTAAAAATTTGCCGTTTTCCGTTTTTCAGGTCATCTTCTGAATTAAATAACCACTGAACTGATGATACAGGATTACCATTCTCCTAGCAGCAGGATATTATAATGGCAGGATAATCGCTGATTTTCATTTTTTTTTTTTTTTAATAAGAGTCTCCCTGCAAAGATATGCTACACTTTGGAATATAGTGCAATACACCTGTTTTTCACAGCATTGCAACCACCTTTGAAATAATTGATGGATAATTTTTATATTGTATTATTTATACCAGTATTTCTTTTGAAAGTTTACACATGTTGAAAGCTATTGTTAGCTATATTTCAATAAATAAACTTTTAATAAAATACACATTTCTATGTTATTGGAATTACTCAATACAGACACCGATGCACAAACACAGGACTATTGAAGGAATCTTATTTCAGTCAAAAAATGATGTTTATATGAGTGGGAAGATATACGACTTAAAAATAACTTATGTTTACATTTACATTTACATTTAAGTCATTTAGCAGACGCTCTTATCCAGAGCGACTTACAAATTGGTGAATTCACCTTCTGACATCCAGTGGAACAGCCACTTTACAATAGTGCATCTAAATCATTAAGGGGGGGGTGAGAAGGATTACTTATCCTATCCTAGGTATTCCTTGAAGAGGTGGGGTTTCAGGTGTCTCCGGAAGGTGGTGATTGACTCCGCTGTCCTGGCGTCGTGAGGGAGTTTGTTCCACCATTGGGGGGCCAGAGCAGCGAACAGTTTTGACTGGGCTGAGCGGGAACTGTACTTCCTCAATGGTAGGGAGGCGAGCAGGCCAGAGGTGGATGAACGCAGTGCCCTTGCTTGGGTGTAGGGCCTGATCAGAGCCTGGAGGTACTGCGGTGCCGTTCCCCTCACAGCTCCGTAGGCAAGCACCATGGTCTTGTAGCGGATGCGAGCTTCAACTGGAAGCCAGTGGAGAGAGCGGAGGAGCGGGGTGACGTGAGAGAACTTGGGAAGGTTGAACACCAGACGGGCTGCGGCGTTCTGGATGAGTTGTAGGGGTTTAATGGCACAGGCAGGGAGCCCAGCCAACAGCGAGTTGCAGTAATCCAGACGGGAGATGACAAGTGCCTGGATTAGGACCTGCGCCGCTTCCTGTGTGAGGCAGGGTCGTACTCTGCGGATGTTGTAGAGCATGAACCTACAGGAACGGGCCACCGCCATGATGTTGGTTGAGAACGACAGGGTGTTGTCCAGGATCACGCCAAGGTTCTTAGCGCTCTGGGAGGAGGACACAATGGAGTTGTCAACCGTGATGGCGAGATCATGGAACGGGCAGTCCTTCCCCAGGAGGAAGAGCAGCTCCGTCTTGCCGAGGTTCAGCTTGAGGTGGTGATCCGTCATCCACACTGATATGTCTGCCAGACATGCAGAGATGCGATTCGCCACCTGGTCATCAGAAGGGGGAAAGGAGAAGATTAATTGTGTGTCGTCTGCATAGCAATGATAGGAGAGACCATGTGAGGTTATGACAGAGCCAAGTGACTTGGTGTATAGCGAGAATAGGAGAGGGCCTAGAACAGAGCCCTGGGGGACACCAGTGGTGAGAGCGCGTGGCGAGGAGACAGATTCTCGCCACGCCACCTGGTAGGAGCGACCTGTCAGGTAGGACGCAATCCAAGCGTGGGCCGCGCCGGAGATGCCCAACTCGGAGAGGGTGGAGAGGAGGATCTGATGGTTCACAGTATCGAAGGCAGCCGATAGGTCTAGAAGGATGAGAGCAGAGGAGAGAGAGTTAGCTTTAGCAGTGCGGAGCGCCTCCGTGATGCAGAGAAGAGCAGTCTCAGTTGAATGACTAGTCTTGAAACCTGACTGATTTGGATCAAGAAGGTCATTCTGAGAGAGATAGCGGGAGAGCTGGCCAAGGACGGCACGTTCAAGAGTTTTGGAGAGAAAAGAAAGAAGGGAAACTGGTCTGTAGTTGTTGACATCGGAGGGATCGAGTGTAGGTTTTTTCAGAAGGGGTGCAACTCTCGCTCTCTTGAAGACGGAAGGGACGTAGCCAGCGGTCAGGGATGAGTTGATGAGCGAGGTGAGGTAAGGGAGAAGGTCCCCGGAAATGGTCTGGAGAAGAGAGGAGGGGATAGGGTCGAGCGGGCAGGTTGTTGGGCGGCCGGCCGTCACAAGAAGCGAGATTTCATCTGGAGAGAGAGGGGAGAAAGAGGTCAGAGCACAGGGTAGGGCAGTGTGAGCAGAGCCAGCGGTGTCGTTTGACTTAGCAAACGAGGATCGGATGTCGTCGACCTTCTTTTCAAAATGGTTGACGAAGTCATCTGCAGAGAGGGAGGAGGGGGAGGGGGAGGAGGATTCAGGAGGGAGGAGAAGGTGGCAAAGAGCTTCCTAGGGTTAGAGGCAGATGCTTGGAATTTAGAGTGGTAGAAAGTGGCTTTAGCAGCAGAGACAGAGGAGGAAAATGTAGAGAGGAGGGAGTGAAAGGATGCCAGGTCCGCAGGGGAGGCGAGTTTTCCTCCATTTCCGCTCGGCTGCCCGGAGCTCTGTTCTGTGAGCTCGCAATGAGTCATCGAGCCACGGAGCGGGAGGGGAGGACCGAGCCGGCCTGGAGGATAGGGGACATAGAGAGTCAAAGGATGCAGAAAGGGAAGAGAGGAGGGTTGAGGAGGCAGAATCAGGAGAAAGGTTGGAGAAGGTATGAGCAGAGGGAAGAGATGATAGGATGGAAGAGGAAAGAGTAGCGGGGGAGAGAGAGCGAAGGTTGGGACGGCGCGATACCATCCGAGTAGGGGCAGTGTGGGAAGTGTTGGATGAGAGCGAGAGGGAAAAGGATACAAGGTAGTGGTCGGAGACTTGGAGGGGAGTTGCAGTGAGGTTAGTGGAAGAACAGCATCTAGTAAAGATGAGGTCGAGCGTATTGCCTGCCTTGTGAGTAGGGGGGGAAGGTGAGAGGGTGAGGTGAAAAGAGGAGAGGAGTGGAAAGAAGGAGGCAGAGAGGAATGAGTCAAAGGTAGACGTGGGGAGGTTAAAGTCGCCCAGGACTGTGAGAGGTGAGCCGTCCTCAGGAAAGGAGCTTATCAAGGCATCAAGCTCATTGATGAACTCTCCGAGGGAACCTGGAGGGCGATAAATGATAAGGATGTTAAGCTTGAAAGGGCTGGTAACTGTGACAGCATGGAATTCAAAGGAGGCGATAGATAGATGGGTAAGGGGAGAGAGAGAGAATGACCACTTGGGAGAGATGAGGATCCCGGTGCCACCACCCCGCTGACCAGAAGCTCTCGGGGTGTGCGAGAACACGTGGGCGGACGAAGAGAGAGCAGTAGGAGTAGCAGTGTTATCTGTGGTGATCCATGTTTCCGTCAGTGCCAGGAAGTCGAGGGACTGGAGGGAGGCATAGGCTGAGATGAACTCTGCCTTGTTGGCCGCAGATCGGCAGTTCCAGAGGCTACCGGAGACCAGGAACTCCACGTGGGTCGTGCGCGCTGGGACCACCAGATTAGGGTGTTGGCACAAGATGGTGGGAAGGTTGAAGCATAACTGTTGAAATTACAATTAACGAAAACGTATGCTTAATTTGAATGTATAGAAATTCACAAATTCTACAGCACAATGGCGGAGTAATGTCTTAAGTGTAAAACTAGTAATGACTCAAATGTCCATGCCTTTTGGGAATCCTATAAAGTCACAAAATTATGGGCGGAGCTAGAACATTTTCTGTCAGAAGTGTTACATTGTAAACTTACTTTTAATCTGTCTGTTTGCATATTTCAAGACATGGCATATGAGGGTGTAGTGAGATACCCAATGGGCTGGACGATTCTCTTCTCATCACCCATCTTGAAAAAACGTAGGCTATACTAAATACTTGGAACTCAATCAATCCGCCATCATTAACGCAATGGAAAAATCGAATGATTTATTATTTTAATATTATGGGCAACCGAAGAAAAAAAACGAACTGGTTCAATTTAAGGCCACGTGGCAAACAATATGGATGGGGGTGTGAGCATGCGGGTCTGGCCAGATGAGATGTAGTTATTGTTTGTGTGCAAGTTGTTGTTCCTATGTAGAAGTTTGTGTCTGTAGTTAAAAAATACACAAATATATATATATATAAACCATAAGAAATTACTCAAAAGAGAATGCAAAACTTAAATGGGTCTCGTGCTGGGTTTAATACAGAGTACTAGTGGTTATTTCACTAAAAACAACAATAAAATGACTAAAGCTTTCTAGATACCCTCCAACGAATGACAGAATATCTCCCATTTGGCAAAATCGAGTTGACGATTATACAGATAGCAGATCAGCTCATGAATAACGGGGAGATGAATAGAGAAAATAACAAGGTATCTTAACCCGGACCAACTCTGTTTAAAAAAAATATCCATATGTACTCTCATACCGTTTGTAGATGACACATTATCTGGTGAAGCTCTCATATGGGCAGCAATACGAGACAGCGCAGAGAAGCGGGGGAAAATGTTATAGCGGTATTTTGACACGCATTGGTGAGACGAGCTTTGATAGTCCAGGGTATACATTACAGAATAAAGTTAGGAATTTTCATGCGAGACAGGAGTCAGAAGTCATTCCAGTGGGATTGGGACAAAAGGAAAATAGCCTACGAAAGGCTATATGAGACTACTACAACAGTCAGCAGATAAATAATAGTTTTAGACTGTATTATTGCATGTTAAATGTTTCTGTTCGGTGTTAGATGAGAAAACAAATAAATTAGCTACCACTTCCACTTGTCCAGTTTATCGAGTTGAGGATTAAACAGATAGCAGATCAGCTCATGAATAACGAATAGATGAAGGGTGGAAATAGTTTAAATATAAAGGTATCGTAAAAAAATATTCATATGTTGTCACATCTGCTCCTTCTCCCCTTCTCAGTTACGCACACCTGTCACTGTCGTTACGCGCCAGCGCTTCATCGGACTCACATGGACTCCATCAGGTCATTGATTGCCTCCCTTATATCTGTCACTTCCTCCGTTTCATTCCGGTGTCTGCATTGATGTTGTTTTGTTTCTCTTGTCCGGACGTTGTTCTGGTTTAGTTTCATGTGTATTTATTATTAAATCCCCACCCTGTACTTCCTTCCCGTCTCCCAGCGTCTGTAGTTACGGAACGGTTCCACATACCCACATACTCTCATACCGTTTGTAAATGACACATTGTATGCTGAAGCTCTCATATGTGCAGCAATACGAGGCCACACAGAGAAGCGGGCGAAATGTTCTAGCGGTATTTTGACATGCATAGGTGAGACGTGCTTTGATGGTGCAGCCTATGGATTACAGAATAAAGTTAGGAATTTCCATGAGTCAGCCAGTATGATGGGTTTCAGTGGGATTGGGGCAATAGGAAAACTACTACAACAGTAAGCAGATAAATAGTAATTGTATGCTACATTGTTGCATGTAACCAAGGCTACTACGGTGGTGAAGAGCAAAATCCACTTGTATAAAATGCTAGAAAACTAGAATAAAGATGATTATTAAACTGAACTCAACTTTGCTAACGTTTCCACAGCCTAATTGTTACCAAATATTCAAACGGAGATTCATTGAAAGCAATGATCTGACCATGATTCCCCCACGCTTGTCCCACGCTTGTCTCAAAGCAGCGCGATGGTACTGTCCCAATCAAAACGGTGTTGACATTATAATCTAGGCGACCGACCACACAAGACTATTACTTTAAATTAGTATGGTATATGGTTGTATATGACATAGCTAATGTGAGTTTTCCCCACTATGCTTTTTCTAGGCCCAATGGCTGTTTCCTCGTCTTCTCAATCCGCTGCCACCCGCCTCTCCCTTGTTGTTCTCAACATCAATATAAATCAATATAACCTACTGTTTTCTAGAAATCTGGCTTTTTTTTGGGTTCGGGCTCAATTGATTTCTGTAATGTTTTCTGTAAGATTTGTCCGGTGACAGTCCAAAGCCAGCAGCAAGCCGTGTAAACACAGTCTCCCTAGAAAATCGCAATATTTGGTTAGTAGAGACCCTACTGAATATTTCCCATTACACTTTAACTGAGACAGGTAGAAAAGCCAATATTCTCAACATACCAGGGTCAACATAGTATTTTTTCCTTATTTAGAGATTTTTTGAAAGCATATTTTTTAGTTTATTCCATATCTTTTAAATTGGTTATTTACATTGCAATGTTTTGAAATACGGGCTGTTATTTTGAATGTTTTTCCTCATTTCCATATGAACGTGACGTCACCGTGTGTGCTGCATGTCAGAATACTAGTGGGTACACGCGCCCCCAACCGCACTGACGCACCTGTCGCTTGCGGCGCACACAGGTGTCGGGCCTGGCTGCTTGTATGTTGCAGGAGATCGAGGAGAGGAGCACGCGAATTTGCTAAATCCAATAGTGGCGGAAAGATCATCTTCAAGATGAGGACTGCGTTGCTTTGTTTTGCTTTGGGGGTGATGCTGCGAGGAATTGAGGCGAAGGATGTAAGCATCATACCCTTTTAACAATACATGCATTTTTTTAAAACGGAATGTTCATGAAAAGGAAGGCTGTGAGGAAAGCTTATGGACAAATATTTATAGGGAAATGTAGGCAACATGAAAATGAAACGGGTTCACAGATTTAGCCTATATGAGTCCTGCATAACCTGTTGTCTTTAACATAGGTCCACGTTATCCGGGAATCATGGGATGGCCCTACCCCATTGAAGGGGTAGGTAAGGTTTAGGTTCAGGTAAGGGTTCAGGTAAAGGTTAAGGTAAGGGTTAGTGTTAGGGTTAAGTGTAGGGACATCCCAAGGATCCCGGATTGACCATGTGCTAGCCTATAAAGTAGACTGTGGGACTTGCTTTTCGTGTGTGATAATAGTTTGGCCTATGTCTGTCCTATACTTAACTTTAGATATTTGCCGAATCGATTCATTAATTTTTCACAGGCAGCTATATCATGCTGTATGCAATTTGTGTATTGGGCCTTTGGGAGACATTCTTAGTACATTTTTTCTATCTAATAACCAAAAAAAAGGGTTCTTTGGCTGTCCCTATAGCAAAACCCTTTGAAGAACCCTTGTGGGTTCCAGGTAGACCCCTTTTGCTTTCAAGTAGAACCGTTTTTGGTTCCATGAAGAACTCTTTCCACAGAGGGTTCAACATGGAACGCAAAATGGCTCTACCAGGAACCAAAAAGGGTTCTACCAGGAACCAACAAGGGATCTACCTGGAACCAGACTATGCATTGTAGCCTTCTAGGATGCCTATCCTATAGGGCTAGATACCCTGGCCAGGTGTAGGCCTACAACATAAGATTTAGCAGGCTACAAGGCTATATAGGCCAGAAAGTTTAGCAGGCTACCAGGCTATGTAGGCCACAAGGTTTAGCAGGTTACCAGGCTATATAGGCCACAAGGTTCAGCAGGCTACCAGGCTAATGGGCCAGAAGGTTTCATAGGCTACCAGGCTCTATGGGCCAGAAGGTTTCATAGGCTACCAGGCTCTATGGGCCAGAAGGTTTAGTAGGCTACCAGGCTATATAGGCCACAAGGTGTAGTAGGCTACCAGGCTCAATTGGCCAGAAGGTTTAGCAGGCTACCAGGCTATATAGGCCAGAGGGTTTAGTAGACTACCAGGCTCAATTGGCCAAAAGGTTTGGCAGGCTACCAGGCTCTATAGGCCACAAGGTGTAGTAGGACTACCAGGCTATATAGGCCACAAGGTGTAGTAGGCTACCAGGCTCTAGGGGCCACAAGGTGTAGTAGGACTACCAGGCTATATAGGCCACAATGTGTAGTAGGCTACCAGGCTATATAGGCCACAAGGTTTAGTAGGCTACCAGGCTATATAGGCCACAAGGTGTAGTAGGCTACCAGGCTATATAGGCCACAAGGTTTAGTAGGCTACCAGGCTATATAGGCCAGAATGTTTGGTAGGCTACCAGGCTATATGGGCCACAAGGTGTAGTAGGCTACCAGGCTACACGGGCCACAAGGTTTAATAGGCTACCAGGCTATATAGGCCAGAATGTTTAGTAGATTACCAGGCTATATGGGCCAGACGGATTAGCAGTCTATCAGGCTAGATGGGCCATAAGGTTTTGTTCTGCTACCAGACTATATAGGGCAGAAGGTTTAGTAGGCTACCAGGCTATATAGGGCACAAGGTTTAGTAGGCTACCAGGCTATATAGGGCAGAAGGTTTAGTAGATTACCAGGCTCTATGGGCCGGTTTCCCAGAAACAGATTAGGCCTAGTCCTGGACTGAAAATCATGTTTAATGGAGACCGCTAATTAATCCAGGACTAGATTTAAACTTAATATCGTGTCTGGGAAACATGCCCTATCAGTGTCAGGTGTGAAGTAGACTCTGGTGTTTTCTCTTGTAAACAGGACTGGGGTCAAATGAAATTCTATATATATATATATATATAAAAAAATACATCCACATGAATTTAAATTCATCCCCTGAAATGATTATATTGGAATGGAACTGACTCCAAACCTGGCAGCAAGGCCTCATGTACCCCAGTAGGTCATTTATGATCAGAATGGTCATAAAACACATTTCTTATTAAGCTTTCATACACCCTTAATAAAGCCTACTTGGATGTTTTATTAAGAATTTATAAGCAAATGTCATATTAGGATTTGGAAAATAACCAGTTGAATGAAGACCTGTCACCCTAAGAAATAATGATTCATGAAGCATCTATGTAGGTCTTATGAAATATCTATGGAAAAAGTCAATAATCCTTTACAATATAGACTGCTTTCAAAATGTGACCCTCTGAATTGGGGTTCTAAAGTTGCATGGTGGCCAAAAATATTCAGGTGTTTGTTAATTGCTGTCATTCTTATTCATGGATCGTAGAACACCTTTCAGAAACAGTCAAATGATTTGGTGATATACAGTGCCTTGCGAAAGTATTCGGCCCCCTTGAACTTTGCGACCTTTTGCCACATTTCAGGCTTCAAACATAAAGATATAAAACTGTATTTTTTTGTGAAGAATCAACAACAAGTGGGACACAATCATGAAGTGGAACGACATTTATTGGATATTTCAAACATTTTTAACAAATCAAAAACTGAAAAATTGGGCGTGCAAAATTATTCAGCCCCTTTACTTTCAGTGCCGCAAACTCTCTCCAGAAGTTCAGTGAGGATCTCTGAATGATCCAATGTTGACCTAAATGACTAATGATGATAAATACAATCCACCTGTGTGTAATTAAGTCTCCGTATAAATGCACCTGCACTGTGATAGTCTCGGAGGTCCGTTAAAAGCGCAGAGAGCATCATGAAGAACAAGGAACACACCAGGCAGGTCCGAGATACTGTTGTGAAGAAGTTTAAAGCCGGATTTGGATACAAAAAGATTTCCCAAGCTTTAAACATCCCAAGGAGCACTGTGCAAGCGATAATATTGAAATGGAAGGAGTATCAGACCACTGCAAATCTACCAAGACCTGGCCGTCCCTCTAAACTTTCAGCTCATACAAGGAGAAGACTGATCAGAGATGCAGCCAAGAGGCCCATGATCACTCTGGATGAACTGCAGAGATCTACAGCTGAGGTGGGAGACTCTGTCCATAGGACAACAATCAGTCGTATATTGCACAAATCTGGCCTTTATGGAAGAGTGGCAAGAAGAAAGCCATTTCTTAAAGTTATCCATAAAAAGTGTTGTTTAAAGTTTGCCACAAGCCACTTGGGAGACACATCAAACATGTGGAAGAAGGTGCTCTGGTCAGATGAAACCATAATTGAACTTTTTGGCAACAATGCAAAACGTTATGTTTGGCGTAAAAGCAACACAGCTCATCACCCTGAACTCACCATCCCCACTGTCAAACATGGTGGTGGCAGCATCATGGGTTGGGCCTGCTTTTCTTCAGCAGGGACAGGGAAGATGGTTAAAATTGATGGGAAGATGGATGGAGCCAAATACAGGACCATTCTGGAAGAAAACCTGATGGAGTCTGCAAAAGACCTGAGACTGGGACAGAGATTTATCTTCCAACAAGACAATGATCCAAAACATAAAGCAAAATCTACAATGGAATGGTTCAAAAATAAACATATCCAGGTGTTAGAATGGCCAAGTCAAAGTCCAGACCTGAATCCAATCGAGAATCTGTGGAAAGAACTGAAAACTGCTGTTCACAAATGCTCTCCATCCAACCTCACTGAGCTCGAGCTGTTTTGCAAGGAGGAATGGGAAAAAATGTCAGTCTCTCGATGTGCGAAACTGATAGAGACATACCCCAAGCGACTTACAGCTGTAATCGCAGCAAAAGGTGGCGCTACAAAGTATTAACTTAAGGGGGCTGAATAATTTTGCACGCCCAATATTTCAGTTTTTGATTTGTTAAAAAATGTTTGAAATATCCAATAAATGTTGTTCCACTTCATGATTGTGTCCCACTTGTTGTTGATTCTTCACAAAAAATACAGTTTTATATCTTTATGTTTGAAGCCTGAAATGTGGCAAAAGGTCGCAAAGTTCAAGGGGGCCGAATACTTTCGCAAGGCACTGTATTTGAACAAGACATTTTGCCATAGCTTTTAGAAAAATATTTACAGGATCAAATCTTTACCGGTCAAAAGTTTTAGAACACCTACTCATTCAAGGGTTTTTCTTTATTTGTACTATTTTCTACATTTTAGAATAATAGTGAAGACATCAAAACTATAAAATATCACATATGGAATCACAAAGTAACAAAAAAGTTTTAAACAAATACAAAAATATTTGATTTGGGCTGTAATCTGAGGTGCAGTTAATTGCCTATTTCTGAGGCTGGTAACTCTAATGAACTTATCCTCTGCAGCAGAGGTAACTCTCGGTCTTCCTTTCCTGTGGCGGTCCTCATAAGAGCCAGTTTCATCATAGCTCGTGATGGTTTTTGCGACTGCACATGAAGAAACTTTCAAAGTTTTTGAAATGTTCCGTAATGACTGACCTCCATGTCTTAAAGTAATGATGGACTGTCATTTCTCTTTGCTTATTTGAACTGCCATAATATCGACTTGGTCCTTAACCAAATAGGGCTATCTTCTGTATACCCCCCCTACTTTGTGACAACACAACTGATTGGCTCAAACACATTAAAAAGGAAAGAAATTCCACAAATTCACAAGACACACCTGTTAATTGAAATGCATTCCAGGTGACTACCTCATGAAGCTGGTTGAGAGAATGCCAAGACTGTGCAAAGCTGTCATTAATTAAGGCAGAGGGTTGCTACTTTAAAGAATCTAAAATCTAAAATATATTTTGATTTGTTTAACACTTTTTTTTGGTTACTACATGATTCCATATGTGTTATTTCATTGTTTTGATGTCTTCACTATTATTCTACAATGTAGAAAATAGTAAAAATAAAGAAAAGCCCTTGAATGAGTAGGTGTTCTAAAACTTTTGACCGGTATTGTAAATAACATACATTTTTCTGTTTCTTGGGCTTATTGCACCCGTTACTGAAATAGTTGTTCCCGTTTAGATGGTTAAGGTAGAATTATATTTTAACGATAACATATTTGCTTAGGATCTCACTTGGCGAAGGCCACACGATGGAAAATGGAGGAATGCAACAACCATGTCTCTGTCGCTAACAACGGCAAAGGCACTCTGAGAAATATGCAAATAAGGCTTTACACTAAGTGGTGTGTTCACTGAACACTGAAAAGTGTGGGCCCATATGGACACAGGACCAGTATTAAATTTAACACGGTGTTGATTCAACACTGGATAATTTGCTGTGTGACTATGTTTGGAGTAGATGTTTGGCGTAACTCACTTCACTTGTCCCAACCTTCTAAACCATTTCCTTTCATGTAAAGTAAGTCAGCGTCTCACAAACATACAATCTGCTAAAAGCTATTAAAGATGAACACACTGTACTTAATGTCTTGATCTGGCTTGAAAACGTCATGTTTATACACCGGCGGTCCACGATGTTTGTGTTGATGTGCAAACAACGTCCATCGTGTGGATGGGCCGGTAAACAGACGTGTGTGAGTCTCAGTGTGTTTGTTTGTGGTGCCATAAGTACATTGGGACTTGAGTGTTTTCACCTGTCCATACTAGGTCAAGTTTGAGGGGATCAACAAGTGCCTTTTGGGGAACACAGGAAGGAGGATGGTACAGTATGCGTGTGTTTAGTCTGAGTATGGGGGACACTTACAGTATACTGCTTTCACAAAGGATTTATAGTATTTTGCCTGTAAAAAAAAAACTTGGCAATGTTTAAATGACCCGCTTACAAACAGGCCCATTTTTACCATACACCTTTTATAATGTACCATGCCGGCATGCCGAGGACGAGTGTACAGATCTGAGTGGGCATCTATTTTAATAACTCCATTCAGAATATACACCATCAAAAATAAATCTGTTATTCATTTGTTTAGGCAGGTCCTAAGAAACATTTAAAAACAAATAAAAAGTATTTTCAAAAGAATAGAAGAGCATATTTTGAGTTTATTAGACCTATGTTACGGGTCTGTGCAGCCATGAAATTCAATAGTTTGTTATTTTGTTAATTAAACAGACAAGACACACCTACCCGATGACAGTCAACACACATATTTTTATAGTAAGAATTTAATGAAATGTAACAGAAAAAAAATACAACAAATATTTTTCCCACACAACTTGTGTCACAAGAACATGTGGAACCACTGTCATATTTTTAAAAAAGGGGTCAGTTTGAAAGAGAGCGCGTGCTTTTTCTATCCACGTTTATTCTCTTTCCTCTCCTCACTACGCTTTGTTAGGGAGCAGGCATAGGGTCTTAACTTCATCACGCAGTGGCGGTCGATGCCGTTTAAGATGAGATAACATTTTAATTTTTTCATGAGCATGGCCTTATTTTTATTAGATCATATTGGGTGACTGTCCATTCAGTGGGTGACTGTTTAGGCTACTACATGATACTCAAGTGTTCCTTATACCAATCATGAGGTTGCTACAACCTAGCCTATTGTGTGAATGAAAGTTTACAATGTAGGTGCAGACATGGATGCCTGCCTGGAGTGTCAGATGGCAAGTGTTTATACTTTTAGGACAATTTCAGCTCTGTCTTGTGCTGTAAGGACGCTGGGAGGCGAGAAGCAAGTATAGGGAGTGAATATTTAATGAATAAGCAGACAGGAAACAAAACACGACCAGCGTCTGGACAAGGGACACATAACGACATTAATGCTGACTCGGGAAAGAAACTGAGGAAGTGACAAATATGGGGGAGGTAATTAGTAACGTGATGGAGTGCAGGCGAGTCTGATGAAGCCCAGATGCGCGTAACGATGGTAACAGGTGTGCGTAATGATAAGCAGCCTGGCGACATTGAGCGCCAGCGACGGGGAGCGGGAGCAGACGTAACATGTACAGCAAAAGTATTTGATTGACAACAAACACAATTAGAATCAAGGTCCGAGGTCAAGGACAACACCTGAAAGGAGGGGAAGAATGGGGAGAGGAGTCTGCTGCTAATACTACTTTAACCTGTCGACTCATCATGAAACTACAACATGTTTGAAAACACCTTATGAGATATTCAGAGCTAGATATTGGATTTATCTAGACATTATACAGCAGACCTGTAGGGCCAGGATTTATTCCTGGCCATCTGTCCTGACCAGGAAGACCTCCTGTTTTTAGTCTTCCTCCAGTGGTCATTGGACACTTCGGGGTGAGATGGGACATTATTCCTATAACACCAGACCTGTAGAACCCGGATTTATTCCTATAACACCAGACCTGTAGAACCAGGATTTATTCCTATAACACCAGACCTGTAGAACCCGGATTTATTCCTATAACACCAGACCTGTAGAACCAGGATTTATTCCTATAACACCAGACCTGTAGAACCAGGATTTATTCCTATAACACCAGACCTGTAGAACCAGGATTTATTCCTATAACACCAGACCTGTAGAACCAGGATTTATTCCTATAACACCAGACCTGTAGAACCAGGATTTATTCCTGACCATCTGTCCTGACCAGGAAGACCTCCTGTTTTTAGTCTTCCTCCAGTGGTCATTGGACACTTCGGGGTCAGATGGGACATTATCCTGAAGGAGATCAGATTGTACTTTATTAGTCCACCAGAGGGGATATTTGATTGCACCAGCAAATACTTACATCACCAATACATTCACAATAAAAACACAACAAGGACAGATAGACACTAAAGCAGAACATCATCAATGAACATAAAAAGTGTTCACGGTAAAAAGCCTCATTGGAGCATATGGTGAAAAGCATAGCCATATAGTGTCTGTAGCCATATAGTGTCTGCAGCCATATAGTGTCTGTAGCCATATAGTGTCTGTAGCCATACAGTGTCTGTAGCCATATAGCGTCTGTAGCCATATAGTGTCTGTAGCCATATAGTGTCTGTAGCCATACAGTGTCTGTAGCCATATAGCGTCTGTAGCCATATAGCGTCTGTAGCCATATAGCGTCTGTAGCCATATAGTGTCTGTAGCCATATAGTGTCTGTAGCCATATAGTGTCTGTAGCCATATAGTGTCTGTAGCCATATAGCGTCTGTAGCCATATAGCGTCTGTAGCCATATAGCGTCTGTAGCCATATAGCGTCTGTAGCCATATAGTGTCTGTAGCCATATAGTGTCTGTAGCCATATAGTGTCTGTAGCCATATAGTGTCTGTAGCCATATAGCGTCTGTAGCCATATAGCGTCTGTAGCCATATAGCGTCTGTAGCCATATAGCGTCTGTAGCCATATAGCGTCTTCAGCCATATAGTGTCTGTAGCCATATAGTGTCTGTAGCCATATAGTGTCTGTAGCCATATAGTGTCTTCAGCCATATAGTGTCTGTAGCCATATAGTGTCTGTAGCCATATAGTGTCTGTAGCTATATAGTGTCTGTAGCCATATAGCGTCTGTAGCCATATAGCGTCTGTAGCCATATAGCGTCTGTAGCCATATAGCGTCTGTAGCCATATAGCGTCTTCAGCCATATAGTGTCTGTAGCCATATAGTGTCTGTAGCCATATAGTGTCTGTAGCCATATAGTGTCTTCAGCCATATAGTGTCTGTAGCCATATAGTGTCTGTAGCCATATAGTGTCTGTAGCTATATAGTGTCTGTAGCCATATAGTGTCTGTAGCCATATAGTGTCTGTAGCCATATAGTGTCTGTAGCCATATAGCGTCTGTAGCCATATAGCGTCTGTAGCCACATAGCGTCTGTAGCCACATAGCGTCTGTAGCCATATAGCGTCTGTAGCCATATAGCGTCTGTAGCCATATAGTGTCTGTAGCCATATAGTGTCTGTAGCCATACAGCGTCTGTAGCCATATAGTGTCTGTAGCCATACAGTGTCTGTAGCCATATAGTGTCTGTAGCCATATAGTGTCTGTAGCCATATAGTGTCTGTAGCCATACAGTGTCTGTAGCCATACAGCGTCTGTAGCCATATAGCGTCTGGGACCATATAGTGTCTGTAGCCATACAGCGTCTGTAGCCATATAGTGTCTGTAGTCATACAGCGTCTGTAGCCATACATCGTCTGTAGCCATATAGTGTCTGTAGCCTTATAGCGTCTGTAGCCATATAGTGTCTGTAGCCATACATCGTCTGTAGCCATATAGTGTCTGTAGCCATATAGTGTCTGTAGCCATTTGGTGTCTGTAAAATGCATAGCCGCGGGAAGTAAGGGTGCTGATTTTTTGGGGGGTGAAAACTATTTTTTTTTCACTAAAGTTGTGCACTGGGTGTTTAATAGTGCTCTATTAGCGGACCAAAATAGCATCTGGAACGATGTAGCGTCTGTAGTGTGGGCAAATATATTTTTTCAGCACCCCCCCTGAAAATAAAATTCCCAAAATTTACAAAACATTTTTTACAAACGCAGCACCCCAATCCCGAAATTACTTCTCACAGCTATGGTAAAATGATTCTGTCTGCTATCACACTGCTAGGCTTCAGCAGATACTGTGGAGGGGGTTCACCTAAAGTTAGTTCACCTAAATGATGTAATAGGTAACTTAACATAATATCTGTTGATCATGGGAGTCAAGGGAAACCCACTGGTCAAAAACTGGTTGAATCAACATGGAAAAATGATTGGATTTTTTGTTTAAGTCCTCAGTGTAAGGGAATTCACTCTCTTTTGACCTAAATCCAATGGCATGGTGAATTGTTGATTTCACGATGAATTCACGTAAGTTGACAGCAGCCAAATGTGAAGTAAACCTAGACATTGAACTGAAACTCCTTTCTAGGGAGTTTTTCCTAGCCACTGTGCTTCTACACCGGCATTGCTTGCTGTTTGGGGTTTTAGGCTGGGTTTCGGTACAGCACTTTGATGTATCAGCTGATGTACGAAGGGCTATATAAATACATTTGATTTGATTTGATTTGAACTGATGTCTGTGCCAAGTGGGTCACAATTATTATTACCGTTGTTGTGGGCCAACGAATGGGCTATGATAGCATGTTGTATCTTCCACATGACCTTTTCCCGTGGGAAGCAGCACTAGATAATTATTCTCCTTGTCTTGTTTTCTCCAAAGAAAGATAAGACACAAGGTCACATTTGTGCGTGTGAGAAAGAGAGAGAGAGAGAGAGAGAGATTAAAGCTTGCAAGAAAGGCATTTCATTGTACCTGTGCACGTGACATTAAAACTTGAATCTTGATTAGATACACTACAGCCATATATTGGACACTTATGATCATGACAGATAAACCTCGTACTATTATTGAACATAATAGGTCACCAGGTCACCAGGTGTACGGCGTTTCCTCTTGACACATTGGTGCGGTTGGCTTCCGGGTTGGATGCGCATCGTGTCAAGAAGCAGTGCGGCTTGGTTGGGTTGTGTTTCGGAGGACGCATGGCTCTCGACCTTCGCCTCTCCCAAGTCCGTACGGGGGGTTGCCAGCAATGAGACAAGACTGTAACTACTAACAATTGGGGAGATAAAAGGGGGTAAAAAATTATAAAATATAATAATACATTTCAAACATGCAGTGCAGATAAATTCTTCAAATTCATTATTTTACAGCACCGGTTTACTCTGACCTTTATCAAATCAAACTTTATTGATCACATACACGTGTTTAGCAGATGATATTGCGGGTGCAGCGAAATGCTTTGTGTTTCTAGTTCCGACAGTGCAGTAATATCTAACCATTTCACAACATATACCCAATACACACACATCTAAGTAAAGGAATGGAATTAAGAATATATAAATATATGGACGAGCAGCACCGACTAAGATACAGTAGAATATCCCATCATAAGAAGGTTCATGTGCATTCTAGTATTCCCAATTCTACAGGCCAGACAAGGTCTTCATCTGCTTGTTGCTATGTAGGGCTGTTATGTAGGGTTGTTATGCACTCTCTACCTCCCACCAATTTGGGCGCATTCATTGTTTCATTATTTACATGTTTTATTATTTACATTTATTTGCCCGTTGTTTGTTAAATATTTATCAATTTCCCGCATCTCACCAGTAATTAATTTACTGTTTAATCCTTGTAATTTCCTCGTAACATTACTAGATATCTAGAACATAGAGGTTACATTGGTCATTTATGTTCATTCATTCATTTCAATCACATTATTTGCCATTCATATTTTCTCGACGTGGACACATTGTTTGCAGAGCTCACAAACTACATTACATTTATTTGAAATATGTTTCGGTTTATCTTATTCTATTGAAGGGTTTTCTGCAAATCTACTTCCATTTATTTTGTTTGAGCAACACAGTCATACTTTTAACTTTGAAAAATGTGGTTTTACGTCGAACTGAATGGATATTGAGTTCATCATTGTTTCTCCGCTGAAGGTGTTTCTGTGCTGGGTTTTTAGAAACATTTGCCAGCTATAATGAGTGTGTGTTGTTTTTTTCTAGTGTGCGTGTACTGGGAAGTCCATGTGTCACTGTGAAGGAGTCAAAGGCAACAAGGTAACCAGAACACCAGCACACAGCTTTGAGACTGTATTGATTTAGAATCAATCAATTTCATACTACATTATTTATGCCTCATGATCACTGTTATTTCTCCCCATGATCCACACACACACACACACACACACACACACACACACACACACACACACACGCACGCACACACACACACACACACACACACACACACACACACACACACACACACACACACACACACACACACACACACACACACACACACACACACACACACACACACACACGCACGCACGCACACACACACACAGGGAGAAAGGGGTCGTGCAGGAGAGACGGGTCCACCTGGGTCGGTTGGGCATCCAGGCTCAGAGGGTCACCTTGGACCTGTGGGGCCAAAGGTCAGGTGTCCGTTATCATTCATTACTGTCCTTTCCGAGGAAGTGTAGAACTTGCCCTTAAACACAGATCGTTTCTAACATCTCCCCTGTATCATACCATGTCGCAAAACCAATTTAACCCACGGATGTTGTTCTGACTGAATTGTACATTTTCGTGTGCCGAGACTTTTTCCTTCATTGCTACTACTGTGAATGACCTAGTCACATCTGTAACTGCTACCTCTACTGTCACCAATAGTTACTACTACTGCACCTTCTTTCTGTTACGGAACCCAATAATTAGCCTACAGATAATGTTGCACTCAGTAACCTAATATAAGATGTGCATCTATGTGAGAAATCAGTGTATGTGCCCAGGGAGATAATACAGTATATGTACAAAAAGGAAAAATACAAAAAGGAATGCCCCAAACTAAAGACAAAAACAAACGAAAGGCCTCATGGCCACCAAAACAAACCAAGCAGCCTTACAGCTTACCAGCTGCGACTCTGACTGACCATCACCTTCATTGGCAGCACCTGATGTGCTTATCAACCAGGCTCAGCATCTGGACAAGGTTGCTGCTGCCCCCTGGGGGATGGAGTGTGGAAGTGTATCCTGTCGATATGTTTGCCTAACTGTGCGCCAACACTACACTGCCCACTACATAACACTATCATGAAAAATACTTTGATTACGAGCAAGCACACCATTTTTCTTCAGGAAATTACATTTTTCTAGTTTGAATTACTAGCTATCACAACATGCTCCTGACCCTCCTGATGTATTTAAAGTTTAAATGGCGACTCTACTGTAATTACAATAGGCTACATCAACATTAGTTCCCATTCATACAAAGTGTCGGGTAAATATCCACAGTATGCCGTGGTAAACCAGGAAATACATCATTTCTATTGTACGGAGAACTTGTCAAATAGATAAATCACTCTTAGTCTGTTCAACAAGGACTAAGTTGTTCCGGTGATAATACCAACCAAGGCGAACATATCTCAAAACACTTTGGGTTGCAAAGCCGGACTAAGGTAGCAACAACATAATTTTTTAGGGAATGGTAATTAGGTGAAGAATAATGGTTTCAGAGACATAAAGGATAATGGTTTCAGAGACATAAAGGATAATGGTTTCAGAGACATAAAGGATAATGGTTTCAGAGACATAAAGGATAATGGTTTCAGAGATATAAAGGATAATGGTTTCAGAGACATAAAGGATAATGGTTTCAGAGACATAAAGGAATAGGCAAAGCAGGACGGATAGCTGGGCCTGAAATGTATCTTCTTCAGCAGGTGGCGTATTTGTCACTCACAAAGCGAGGAGTTTTTTGTATGGAGGTCAATGAGAGAGTGTTGAATTTGGTTAACAAAATATGTAGTGGCTTATTTGATCAAATAAATGTTTTGTAATGCTGAGGTTGTTACTCATATAAGTAGGAAAGAAGTTGCAGACACACAAATATATTCCACCAAAACATTTTTAGGGGGGGTATTTTAATTTAACCTTTATTTTACTAGGCAAGTCAGTTGAGAACAAATTCTTACTTTCAATGACGGCCTAGGAACAGTGGGGTTAACTGCCTGTTCAGGGGCAGAACGACAGATTTGTACCTTGTCAGCTCGGGGGCTTGATCTTGCAACCTTTCGGTTACTAATCCAACGCTCTAACCACTAGGCTACCCTGCCGCCCTGTGTGATGCCTCAGTAACTTTCTCACTCATCATTATTCACGATTCATTCAGGATTATCTGTAACCATGGTAGCATCCACATTAGAAGTGTTTAGAAACATGTTATATTCTTATTTACAATAAAAGTGACTCCAAAAGGACACAATACATGATTTACCATTCATTTCTATTGGGCACAAAATAATCTGAAACACAACCTAAACAAACAGCAAATGCTTCTAACAAATGTGTATTCACACACTTAATGTCGTCATTGCGTGCTATGAATATGGAACCAAATACTTCACTTTTTACTAATTTAATACACATATAAGTGAATTTGTCCCAATGCTTTTGGCCCCCTAAAATGCAGGGCTATGTACAAAAGGTGTTGTCATTTCTTAACGGTTCACCCAATATGGATGAAAATGAAAGCTGACAGTTTGCACGTTAACCTCGTCGTCATTGTATCATTTCAAATCCAAAGTACAAAAACAACAACAAAATGTGTCAATTTCTCAACACTTTTAGAGCTCACTTTGTGTGTCTCTCAGATTCCAAAACAACAATGTCAATGTTTTTGGTTGAACAAGAAACCACCAGCAGAACACATCAGATGTCTAAAGAAACCGTCCTCCATAATAGTGCTGTGGACAAGGCCTTACAGAGTGAGAACGGGCACCTGAACCTGTTCCACCGCCTCTTTCTCAGCCTCACACTGGAGTCTAAATCAGACTCACTTACGAGGCCTTCTGAAATCAAAAAGGAGGCAACTGGCAAAAGCAATGAGGAAGCAGTCAAGTACGTCAAGGAGAAGATCAGGGAGAATCCCCCCCCCAGAAAGGTGAATCAATCTGTACCACTGTCTGAATGAACTAAAAGACCATTCTCTAGTGGAGGAGATCCAAAGCTACCTGAGCTCAGGAAGTCTCTCAAAAGCCAAACTGTCACCTGGACAGTGGTCACCTCTGGTCCCTGTGTTACTGACTTTAGAAGAGGAGCGGGACGTGTTTTACCTGAATACATACTCTAGATCAGAGGAAGGTCTTCTTAGGTTGCTGCCAGTGGTCAAAGCCTCCAGAACAGCTCTGTAAGTATAAATGTAATAATTTTCTCTTCCTCCCATTCTATACCAGATTAGCTTGTCATTTGTCAATTAGCTTGCAATTTTCTCCTGGAGACCATGTTGATCCAATCAGGGAGATAGTGTATGACGTTCAATCTCAAAATTTCTCTGTGAAAAGTCTTGCCGATAGTATCAATCGACACGCTGCACCTGACACTGTATTGTGTGTGACCATATTGTTTTGGTCCATTGTCTAGGCTGAATGGATGTAACCTCTCAAAGCGTGAAGTGTTAGTGTCAGTTCTCGGCTCTAAACCCGCACACCTGAGAGAGCTGGACCCGAGGGACAACAACCTGCGAGATTCAGCTGATCCTTCCTGACCTTGGGGATCCTCACTGTATTCTCCCACATGGCAGTGTTTCCTCTGTTAATTCCTCTATATATATTTCAGTGTAAACTTAAATGAGTAACACTAAATATAAAGTACGTAGAAAAGATAATGATACATTTTTAAACAAGATCATCTTTGATAACTAACAATCACCAAAATAAAAAACTAGACAGTCAGGGAGAATCTAAAATTCCATGGCATGGGACCCCCATTGATTTAGTTATGTTTGAGTCACTCAGATAGCATAAGAACACAGCATAAGACATGGTATAATGTGTAGAATTGCAGGAAACTAGCTTTAAAACAAGGTGACTTCACAGTAAAACTATGTTTGACATGATGGGTTGTACTTGGAATAAGAGAGTACAAATCAGTCTATTTCTGAGTGTGGAAGGCTTTCTGCAGGTTGTCATTCCGTTTGGTCACAGAGGAAGGCTGTGGTTTTCTCGCTTCAGCACTGAAGTCAAACCAGTCACTGATAAAGCTGGATCTGAGCTACAATCACCCAGGAGACTCCTGGAGTGAAGATATTTTCTTTTGTGCTGGAAGATCCACACTGTAAACTCAAGAAACTCAGGTAGAATCACATCTGTTAGTAATACAGCCCTTATAGTTCCCAAACTTACGACACTTTTAGCTGAATTTATCCCTAAATGTATTTCCAAGTTGCAGTATTCCAAAATAGCTTTGAATTGAAATGCCATCAAATATCAAATATATTTCAAATGTTACTTATTTTAGGCAGGTTAGTAGTGGAAAGATTGAGCAGATAGTTTCGTATTGTTTGTGAACTTGAGTTCACTGTGGACCATAATGCTAACAGTGTGGACTATAATGCTAACAGTGTGGACCATAATGTTGACAGTGTGGACCATAATGCTAACAGTGTGGACCATAATGCTGACATTGTGGACCATAATGCTAACAGTGTGGACCATAATGTTAACAGTGTGGACCATAATGCTAACCATGTGGACCATAATGCTGACAGGGTGGACCATAATGCTAACAGTGTGGACCATAATGTTGACAGTGTGGACCATAATGCTAACAGTGTGGACCATAATGCTGACAGTGTGGACCATAATGCTAACAGTGTGGACCATAATGCTAACAGTGTGGACCATAATGCTAACAGTGTGGACCATAATGCTGACAGTGTGGACCATAATGCTAACAGTGTGGACCATAATGCTAACAGGGTGGACCATAATGCTAACAGGGTGGACCATAATGCTAACAGTGTTGACCATAATGCTGACAGTGTGGACCATAATGCTGACAGTGTGGACCATAATGCTGTGTGTTATTTGAAATCAGCACTTGAGAAATGTAAGTCTTGGTTGCATTGAGGACCAAGATAATAGTATTCAAATGTTGCATTTGTAACAACTACAGTTTCCAAAACAATTATAGTCACTTATTAAACATAAAGTTCTTATACTATAAAAGTCTACATTTTTAGATGGAATATGAAGAAAAACAAAATGTTGGGCATTATTCACTCATTATCCAAAACTGTATTTATGACCTTTTATAAATGATGGTGATCAGTTTTGTGTCTTCATCAGATAACAAACACGCACAAAAACCAAAGGGAAACCAGAGGATTAAATAGGGTTTTGACAGAAACACGCACCTCACCAATGGAGTCAGCAGGTGCACACAGCCCTCCTCTACCTGTGGAGGAGTGCGTCCAGCAGCACGCGACTCTGTAGCAAAGTCTCGGCATAGCAATGGATCGCGTGCTGCAAACCATGGAGCGATGGGAGAGAGGGGTTTTTCCAGCAACCCCATCATCATCACCCCAGCTCCCACAACAACCCATACCGCTGTCCACCCCTCCTTCACCTGGACCCAGTGGAATTCGGCTCACGCTCCCGACGGAGTATGATGGAATGGCTTCCGGGTGCCAGGAGTTCCTACTCCAGCTGGAGGTCTACCTGGCGACCGTCCACCCGGCTCCTTCGGGACGCGGGAGTGTGAATGCCCTCATCTCCTGTCTATCTGGTAAAGCACTTCAATGGGCAAACGCCGTCTGGGGAAGGAAAGGAACAACGTTGATTTCTATGAGGGAATGCTTGTTCCGTCTCAGACAGGGGATGAGGAGCGCACAAGACTTTGCACTGGACTTTTGAACTCTGGCCACCGGCACGGGATGGAATGAGCGGGCCCTGACGTCGACCGCCGAACGCCGCCCGAACAAGGAGAGGGACCAACTTCGTCGGAAGTCGTGACAGTTCTACAGGAACTGCACCGTACAGTGAAGACCTAGTCTTCTTGGGATGGTCGTTCAAAAAATACTTATAAATGCTAAATACCAGTAAAAATGTTCTAAATTATTGTTCACCCAAAAATATGTTTCAAAGGGATTGATAATTTCAGAAGACTGAAACATCATTTTAACTAAAACTGTGTCCCACTTCTTCTTCACTTATAAGACTGGACACTAGACCTCTTTCGTAGACTTAAACTTAAAGACTTAAATATGACAAAGGTCGCTTCAAGTATCACTTGTCCTAAGATGATGTCCCCTGTATTTGTAGTGTTCATAAGACACAAGGCTTAAACGATGTCAGCTACTGACACATGAAAACAACTCGTCAATCTGTAACATTGCAAAACCCCTTAGTTCTGGAAGGGATGAACGTGTGACGAGGTGTGTGTGCTTGCTTGCTAGTGTAATGTAATGTGGTTAATGCAGGGCATTGTTCCGATCCACAGTAATCCATCGTCTTCTCGCAGGCTCGGGTAGCACACTATGACTCGTCCATGTTTTTGGGGACAGTAATGTGTGAAATCACATCTGAATCATGTTGTAATTGTCTCTCCCAGGGAGACGTGGGCCCTCATGGACCTCCAGGAACAGATGGCGATCGGGTAACTTTCCACAAATGTCTTTGCTGATATGTAAATGGTATAAGTGTGTGAGTGTGTGAATGTGTGTGTGTGTGTTTGCTGTATATTTAGTAAATCTACAGTCCTGTTTATTTCTTCAGGGACCTGAAGGCAAAGAAGGATTTTCTGCGACACCAGGTCTACCGGTAAGACTGTGTGTGTGTGTGTGTGTGTGTGTGTGTGTGTGTGTGTGTGTGTGTGTGTGTGTGTGTGTGTGTGTGTGTGTGTGTGTGTGTGTGTGTGTGTGTGTCTTTGTCAGTGTAATATTTACCTGACTTACCTCCCCTAGGGCATCCCAGGCCTTCAAGGACCAATGGGCCAACCAGGTTCCCCAGGATGTAATGGGACAGAGGTGGAGTAACAATGGCTATTGTCCCATAAATCTCTCTCTATGTGCACCTCTCTGACAAAAAAAAGGTATCACCCCAAGTTATCCAGATGTAGACAAGACTCACAGATAGTCACACACTCTAGTTAGACAGCAGGATCATCACTACCGTCTATCTTCACATAGTATCACAATCATCCCATATAATGGCACCCTATTCCTTAATATGGATCAGACTAAGTGTCCACTAGTTTTTCTGTTAAAAGGTAATGCATTATGTAGGTGTAATGATGTACGCTGAGAGTCAGGAAGCAAGTTCAGTGACTGAAAACATTTAATTAATAAATGGAACAAAACAAGAAACCCAGCACCGACAAGGAACAGGAACAATGACGACTGCGGAAGGAAACCAAAGGGAGTTTTTAAAATATATATTTTTGACGTTATTTAACCTAGGCAAGTCAATTAAGAACAAATTCTTATTTTCAATGACGGCCTAGGAACAGTGGCTTAATTGCCTTTTTCAGGGGCAGAACGACAGATTTTTACCTTGTCAGCTCAGTGATTCAATCTTGCAACCTTACTGTTACTAGTCCAACACTCTAACCACTAGGCTACCTGCCACCAGGTAGGTAAGCCTAGTGACATATATAAGGGCAGGTAATCAAGTAGGTGATGGAGTCCAGGTGAGTGTCATTATGCACAGATGCGCGTAACGATGCTGACAGGTGTGTGCCATAACGAGAAGCCTGGTGACCTAGAGGCCGGAGAGGGAGCACACGTGACAGTAGGGTAATAGTGCTCCACTTAGGACACGGCGCTACATTCATTCTAAGTGATGTTAACGACATGTCTCCACAGGGTGAGAGAGGTGCTACTGGTCCAGCTGGTCCCTGTAATGGTGATGATGGATTAAGAGTAAGATGGATGGACACACAACTTTTTATTTTATTTGTGTGTTTAACTACTGTCTGTCATAATATGCTTTTTTTTGTCATGTTCATATTTGTCTTTCTTCTTCTTTTTTTAGGGTTTACCTGGAGCACCTGGACCAAAGGTAATCTCTCCGGCTCTTCTTCCTTCTCCTGCTCATTCCTTCTTCTTCATCATCATCAGCAGAATTAACATTTTGTGTGCATGTGTGTGTGTATGTGTGTGCAGGGTGAATCCCAAATGTTAATTGGGTTTGGACAGTCAGGGAGACCTGGACCCCGAGGAAGGGACGGTGACCAGGTAACACACAGCAACCCATAATATAACATCACTCTATTCCTCTGTCTATCTTCTCCTCAAGCTTCAGTTCCGTCCTCCACTTCCTCTATACTTCCTCTATATTCTATACTTCTATCCTCTATACTGTAGGGGGCTGTCTTTCGGATGGGACGTTAAACGGGTGTCCTGACTCTGAGGTCATTAAAGATCCCATGACACTTATCGTAAGAGTAGGGGTGTTAACCCCGGTGTCCTGGCTAAATTCCCAATCTGGCCCTCAAACAATCATGGTCACCTAATAATCCCCAGTTTACAATTGGCTCATTCATCCCCCTCCTCTCCCATGTAACTATTCCCCAGGTCTTGCTGCAAATGAGAATGTGTTCTCAGTCAATTTACCTGGTAAAATAAAGGATAAATTTTAAAAATACTTCCTTTTTCCCAATCCAAAATGGGCCTCTGCTTCCTGCACATGTAGAGATCAGAGAGGTTTTGATGGGTGTATATCTGTAGCAGAAACTCACTCCTCAGCCTACCCTGAAGTGTTGCCCCTTAGGCCATTGAAAAAGGTCTTAATTGGTGGCGTGTTAGGTTGAAATACTCCATGAGGGTGGTCACATGTGTTTGCGAGGCAGATGTCCCGAGTTTGAGCCAGTTAGTTATTATTATGGATAATTATGGAAAGGAGCATCAAACTCATTCCATGCACTTTCAGCACCCTATGAAGTTAATCTGTGAGAGAAAAATTACATATTTACCTGATTTGTTTAATTTTAATAGTTAACAATTATTATGCTTAACTATAGACATTTCTATTCTTCCAATACCTTTTAGCTCTCAGCAGTTGGTCCAGGCGTATAGTCAAGGACATTCTTGGCGATTCCGGTTGGAGATAAACTTGAGGAACAGAATAGACCTGTATGGTTTCCAATCATCTTTGCTTCTGAGTAACTTGGTCACACGGCATAAGACAAAGAGCCTCTGAGAAGTGACCACAGTTCTTCAGTCCATCGTGTTCTTCTCATATCTTCCAAGGGCACAGCTGTGTGGAGATATGAGGTGAACAGAGGCTGGCTTGAACATCATTGACAATTTGATCAGCAGAAAGGAGTAACGTTATCACTTGTTTGCGCGCTATGACCTCACATACCCGATACACACAGCCACGAAGAAGAAAACAAGCTAGCTTATGATCCCCCTGATCTGCCAGGATATAGACATTAACCCATCTGTCTGTGGTGTCATACAGGGTGTCCTATCAGAGATAGACATTAACCCATCTGTCTGTGGTGTCATACATGGTGTCCTATCAGATATAGACATTAACCCATCTGTCTGTGGTGTCATACAGGGTGTCCTATCAGAGATAGACATTAACCCATCTGTCTGTGGTGTCATACAGGGTGTCCGATCAGAGATAGACATTAACCCATCTGTCTGTGGTGTCATACAGGGTGTCCTATCAGAGATAGATATTAACCCATCTTCTGTGGTGTCATACAGGGTGTCCACGGGGTAACAGGACCGACAGGACAACAAGGGGACGTTGGGCCCCGTGGTGTCGTTGTGAGTGAATTATTGCGCCTGGTGTCAACTGTGTTATAAATGTTTTAGGCTATATTAATGTATTGTGATGTTTGTCTTCTTCAATGACATGTTCACAGAGATGACATTGGATTGCATCTTACTGTGCAGTGCTGTACTGCTCCATGTAGGTTTTGTTCTCTGGTGTTAGTGTTGATGATGTACTAGGTATAGTTATGTCTTGACCTCCTTCCTTGTACTTACTACTCTCTATCTAGGGATTGCTAGGTCTACCCGGGATCCCAGGGTTAAAGGTAATAGGTCACTGTGTGTGTGGGTGTGTGTGCGTGTGTGTGTGTGTGTGTGTGTGTGTGTGTGTGTGTGTGTGTGTGTGTGTGTGTGTGTGTGTGTGTGTGTGTGTGTGTGTGTGTGTGTGTGCGCGTGCTTGTGCGTGTGTGTGTGTGTGTGTGTGTGTGCGCGCGTGCTTGTGCGTGTGCGTGTGTGTGTGTGTGTGAAGGTTGCTCAGCTGTGCTGTAACTGATCTTATTTGCTGTAGGGTCAAGAGGGACGCAGCTCCAGTATCCCTGGCTCTGGTGGTCCAAAGGTAAAGATACTACTTCACTGTGTGGCTCACACCATGTTTTACCATCATCATCATCATCATTCCATGTGTCACTCGCCTATATCCCTTATTCCTCATATTATCTCCATGCACTGAGTTTCTCAATTGGAATGCTTGAAATGCTTACTTTTAATTCTTGATTATATCTGACATTATATATGCTAAAGCTTTTACGCTGAAGCTCAATAAACCTACATATAATTTTACCTATACGGCATCCAATTACTTCAGGTCAAAGGCCCTTTAAAATTGTGTCATTAAATGTTTTGTTTTTCTGGCTATGTTTTGTAGTCGATAAGACAATGACCACCACCTCTGCGCTGCCACCACGTGGCCAGTCTGTAGAGCTGCACTTGAAATATGAAGTTGGGAATGCCTTTGATGTCTATTTTTTCTTGTTTGAAATTACATGTGTAACATAATGTGAACGTGTGTCTTCATGTTTAATTATTATCTGTACTAACCCTCCTACCGTCTTGGACCAGGTTTCTCTCATTTAATGAGTCATTCTAGCATCATGATGTCATATAACGAGCATACAGGTGGATGACATTTGAATTCCATTCCAACGACAGGATATATATATGTGTGACTGGTTCCCTTTTCTCTTGAAGGGACACCAAGGGCCCCCTGGATTCCCGGGACCCAAAGGGATCAAACTATATGCCCACGCTCCCTCCGATTTGAAGGTATAGTCACACCAAGTCAGACCTAGGTTTAAATACTACACTGAACACAAAATAGAAATGCAACATATGAGCTGAAATAAAATATCCCAGAATTGTTCCAAATGCACAATTTTTTTGTATTTCTCTGAAATTGTTGTGCACAAATGTGTTTACATCGCTGATAGTAGGCATAGTGTAGCATGTTGGGATAATAAAAGGATACTCTAAAATGTGATGTCTCAAGTTTTGAGGGAACGTGCAATTGGCAGAGCTGTTGCCTGAGAATTGAATGTCCATTTCTCTACCATAAGCCACCTACAACGTCGTTTTAGAGAATTTGGCAGTACTTCACAACCGTAGACCACGTGTAACCACTCCAGCCCAGGACCTCCATATCTGGCTTCTTCACCTGCGGGATTGTCTGAAACCAGCCACCCTGACAGCTGATGAAACTGAGGACTATTTCTGTCTGTAATAAAAGCCCTTTTGTGGAAAAAAACATATTCTGATTAGCTGTGCCTGGCTCCCCAGTGGGCGGGCCTTTGCCTTCCCAGGCTCACCCATGGCATCCCAGTCATGTGAAATCCATAGATTAGGACCGAATGAATTTATTGAAATTGACTGATTTCCTTATTTTAAACTGTAACTAAGTAAAATCAATGAAATTGTTGCATGTTGCGTTTATATTTGTGTTCAGTATAATTCGAAGTCGTTCAAATATTTTGATCATTTGCTTTTGCATGTCTGGAGTGTCAAGTGGGTGGGGTTTGCACTTTTGGGACTTTTCTATTGGTTTCATTGCAGGCAAGCTCAATCAAGCACAACGCAAAGTTTTGCATGAGCTAGCTTTTTAGTGCCCGTAACTGTGACCTAATAATAATCAGATCAAGGTTGATATTATCATTACTGTGGTGTGTGGAGTAATGTTACTATCTAATACTGTGATGTGTGGAGTAATGTTACTATCAAATACTGTGATGTGTGCAGTAATGTTACTATCTAATATTGTGATGTTACTATCTAATACTGTGATGTGTGCAGTAATGTTACTATCTAATACTGTGATGTGTGGAGTAATGTTACTATCTAATACTGTGATGTGTGGAGTAATGTTACTATCGAATACTGTGATGTTACTATCTAATACTGTGATGTGTGGAGTAATGTTACTATCTAATACTGTGATATGTGCAGTAATGTTACTATCTAATACTGTAATGTTACTATCTAATACTGTGATGTTACTATCTAATACTGTGATGTTACTATCTAATACTGTGATGTTACTATCTAATAATGTGATGTTACTATCTAATACTGTGATGTGTGGAGTAATGTTACTATCTAATACTGTGATGTGTGGAGTAATGTTACTATCGAATACTGTGATGTTACTATCTAATACTGTGATGTGTGGAGTAATGTTACTATCTAATACTGTGATATGTGCAGTAATGTTACTATCTAATACTGTAATGTTACTATCTAATACTGTAATGTTACTATCTAATACTGTGATGTTACTATCTAATACTGTGATGTTACTATCTAATACTGTGATGTTACTATCTAATACTGTGATGTTACTATCTAATAATGTGATGTTACTATCTAATAATGTGATGTGTGCAGTAATGTTACTATCTAATACTGTAATGTTACTATCTAATACTGTGATGTTACTATCTAATAATGTGATGTGTGCAGTAATGTTACTATCTAATAATGTGATGTGTGCAGTAATGTTACTATCTAATACTGTGGTGTGTGCAGTAATGTTACTATCTAATACTGTGATGTGTGCAGTAATGTTACTATCTAATACTGTGATGTGTGGAGTAATGTTACTATCGAATACTGTGATGTTACTATCTAATACTGTGATGTGTGCAGTAATGTTACTATCTAATACTGTGATGTGTGCAGTAATGTTACTATCTAATACTGTGATGTTACTATCTAATACTGTGATGTGTGCAGTAATGTTACTATCTAATACTGTGATGTGTGGAGTAATGTTACTATCGAATACTGTAATGTTACTATCTAATACTGTGATGTTACTATCTAATACTGTGATGTTACTATCCAATACTGTGATGTGTGGAGTAATGTTACTATCTAATACTGTGATGTGTGGAGTAATGTTACTATCTAATACTGTGAGGTTGCTATCTAATACTGTGATGTGTGGAGTAATGTTACTATCCAATACTGTGATGTGTGGAGTAATGTTACTATCTAATACTGTGATGTGTGGAGTAATGTTACTATCTAATACTGTGATGTGTGCTGTAATGTTACTATCTAATACTGTGATGTTACTATCTAATACTGTGATGTGTGCAGTAATGTTACTATCGAATACTGTGATGTTACTATCTAATAATGTGATGTGTGCAGTAATGTTACTATCTAATACTGTGATGTGTGCAGTAATGTTACTATCTAATACTGTGATGTGTGCTGTAATGTTACTATCTAATACTGTGATGTTACTATCTAATACTGTGATGTGTGCAGTAATGTTACTATCTAATACTGTGATGTTACTATCTAATAATGTGATGTGTGCAGTAATGTTACTATCGAATACTGTGATGTTACTATCTAATACTGTGATGTGTGCAGTAATGTTACTATCTAATACTGTGATGTTACTATCTAATAATGTGATGTGTGCAGTAATGTTACTATCTAATACTGTGATGTGTGCAGTAATGTTACTATCGAATACTGTGATGTTACTATCTAATACTGTGATGTGTGCAGTAATGTTACTATCTAATACTGTGATGTGTGGAGTAATGTTACTATCTAATACTGTGATGTGTGGAGTAATGTTACTATCTAATAATGTGATGTGTGCAGTAATGTTACTATCTAATACTGTGATGTTACTATCTAATACTGTGATGTGTGCAGTAATGTTACTATCGAATACTGTGATGTTACTATCTAATACTGTGATGTGTGCAGTAATGTTACTATCTAATACTGTGATGTGTGGAGTAATGTTACTATCCAATACTGTGATGTGTGGAGTAATGTTACTATCCAATACTGTGATGTGTGGAGTAATGTTACTATCTAATACTGTGATGTTACTATCCAATACTGTGATGTTACTATCCAATACTGTGATGTGTGGAGTAATGTTACTATCTAATACTGTGATGTTACTATCTAATACTGTGATGTTACTATCTAATAATGTGATGTTACTATCTAATAATGTGATGTGTGCAGTAATGTTACTATCTAATACTGTGATGTGTGCAGTAATGTTACTATCTAATACTGTGATGTTACTATCTAATAATGTGATGTTACTATCTAATAATGTGATGTGTGCAGTAATGTTACTATCTAATACTGTGATGTGTGGAGTAATGTTACTATCTAATACTGTGATGTGTGGAGTAATGTTACTATCTAATACTGTGATGTGTGCAGTAATGTTACTATCTAATACTGTGGTGTGTGCAGTAATGTTACTATCTAATACTGTGATGTGTGCAGTAACGTTACTATCTAATACTGTGATGTGTGCAGTAATGTTACTATCTAATACTGTGATGTGTGCAGTAATGTTACTATCTAATACTGTGATGTGTGCAGTAATGTTACTATCTAATAATGTGATGTGTGCAGTAATGTTACTATCGAATACTGTGATGTTACTATCTAATACTGTGATGTGTGCAGTAATGTTACTATCTAATACTGTGATGTGTGCAGTAATGTTACTATCTAATACTGTGATGTGTGCAGTAATGTTACTATCTAATACTGTGATGTGTGCAGTAATGTTACTATCTAATAATGTGATGTTACTATCTAATACTGTGATGTGTGCAGTAATGTTACTATCTAATACTGTGATGTGTGCAGTAATGTTACTATCTAATACTGTGATGTGTGCAGTAATGTTACTATCTAATACTGTGATGTTACTATCTAATACTGTGATGTGTGCAGTAATGTTACTATCTAATACTGTGATGTGTGCAGTAATGTTACTATCTACCCTTCAGGACATCTGCACAACCAATCTGAAAACCTTGCTGATTGGTGGGATGGTCAGCTGACCCTTGACCCAGCTTTTTTTTCTCTGCAGGGGGAGACAGGGGATCTGGGTGAGAAGGGCTGTAAGGGTTCACCTGTAAGTCATCTCCTTGTTTTCCAGTCCTCATACGTATCTAGCTTTTAATCGCCTATGTTCTATGGATGGAATCAGGTTCCATTTCTATATGACACGTTTGTATGACGGTGTCGTTTCACTATGACATTTTAGTCAGGTTGCTGTCCATGGGTGTTATGTATGTGCCGTTATTAGCAAACAGCTACCGCGGTTATGACACCAGTCATCTGACATGAGTGGTCGTGAATGGACATGACACCTCATGGCAAGAGTTATAGCACATTCATGCCCATATCATAGTGACACTGTCAAATAAAGTGTGACCTGGAATCTTGTCTTTACTTGATAGTTATCTCTGTCTGTTCAATATCTCTGTCTGTTCAGTATCTCTGTCTGTTCAATATCTCTGTCTGTTCAATATCTCTGTCTGTTCAATATCTCTGTCTGTTCAATATCTCTGTCTGTTCAATATCTCTGTCTGTTCAATATCTCTGTCTGTTCAATATCTCTGTCTGTTCAATATCTCTGTCTGTTCAATATCTCTGTCTGCTCAACATCTCTGTCTGTTCAATATCTCTGTCTGTTCAATATCTCTGTCTATTCAATCTCTCTGTCTGTCTATTCAATCTCTCTGTCTGTCTGTTCAACATCTCTGTCTGTTCAATATCTCTGTCTGTTCAATATCTCTGTCTGTTCAATATCTCTGTCTGCTCAGCATCTCTGTCTGTTCAATATCTCTGTCTGTTCAATATCTCTGTCTATTCAATCTCTCTGTCTGTCTGTCTATTCAATATCTCTGTCTGTCTGTTCAATATCTATGTCTGTTCAATATTTCTGTCTATTCAATCTGTCTGTCTGTCTGTCTGTCTGTCTGTCTCTCTGTCTGTCTGTCATCAGGGTGATGCTGGCCAGGTCAACCTTAAAGAAAAAGGGGACCCGGGGGGCATTGGCACTGAGGTAAAACACTGCCACATTCAGCCATTACACTATCTATGTGACTGTCAATTCAAGGCCATTGAGAATGTGTGCTGTGATGAGTGTTATGATTATGACGATGACAGTGATGTAAGGATTTCATGCCTCCGAGCCATGTGATAGAATTAACATGGGATTCAATGTAAAAAAATATATAACGGGGGTTTTGATCATTAGCTGTAGGAGAGATATGCCTTGTCCTTGTGGAGGACTAACTACCATCATTTCTCTTTTAGGGAAGACCAGGGAAAGATGGGCGTCCAGGGCCCGCTGGATATGAGGTAGCTGTCCTGTCAATCCGAATTCAGAATCCTTTTTCCGTCTAACATTGTTGATTTATGTCACTGTTTTGTCATGCATTTTGTGTGTCAATGTGTATGTGTGTACTGTGTTTGTTTTTGTGTTCATGCGTGTTGTGTGTGTGTGTGTGTGTGTGTGTGTGTGTGTATGTGTGTACTGTGTTTGTTTTTGTGTTCATGCGTGTTGTGTGTGTGTGTGTGTGTGTGTGTGTGTGTGTGTATATGTAACTATGGTGATTATACACTCTTGCCATTTTTAGGGGAGAAAGGGGAATCCCGGTTTAGCAGGACCTGATGGAATACCTGGACCGTGGGTCAGTCATTACTACCATTAATTTCATGTTTAGAATGTGTGTGTGTGTGTGCCAATAATAGGTTTTTGTGTGTGTGTGTGTGTGTGTGTGTGTGTGTGTGTGTGTGTGTGTGTGTGTGTGTGTGTGTGTGTGTTTACCAGGGACAGAAGGGTGTCCAGGGTCAAGACGGAGACCCTGGGGAGGTGAGTGAGTCAAAGTGCCTGATAGTGTCACTATCAACATCTAGAGAGAAGGATGAACCTACACACACACACACACACACACACACACACACACACACACACACACACACACACACACACACACACATGCAAATGAAACCTTCCGTAATGAATAAGATTAGAAGGACTAAGACTACATGAACTCCTACTCTGAGAAACATTATGAACACATGGCCTGGTCTCTCTGGTCTTCCCATAGGTGACCATGATTGGCTGTGACGTAATTGGCCCCAAAGGACAACCAGGATTTACTGGCCCCCCGGGGCCCCCCGGGGTTACTGGTCCCCCAGGTACTCTATGCTCATCCAGAATACAGTACACACCCTTATTGATATTCACTCTCCTCCTATCCAATCAGATGTGAAGTAGAACTGTATAATCCCGCCTCATTCACCAACATGACCAATCAGTGTGTCTGTATAGCTAATAATAATATTCACCATCTCCCTATCCCATCACACCCGGAGTAGAACTGTATAATCTAGCCTCATTCACCAACATGACCACTCAGTGTGTTTGAATAACGAATGATATCAACCTGTTTTCCAGGTGCCACTGGATTCCAGGGGCCTCCTGGGTCTCCAGGTAAGCGCTGATCAACATGCAAACACACACACACACACACACACACACACACACACACACACACTCAGTCTCCATCTTGGGCTCTATCTCCCCTACACAGGTCCTAACCATGGAGGAGAACCCTATAATCGGGGAGCGAAGGGCCACAGTGGGCCTAAAGGGGATAAAGGAGACCCAGGACCCATCATCCAGGGAGAGCCAGGCAGGGAAGGCTCACAAGGAACAACTGGAGACCTTGGACCCCCGGGACCACCTGGAGAATCAGGTTAGACTCTCTCCATATATAAAGTAATCTCCCCAACCCTGAGCCTATATTTATAAAACATCTCAAAATAGGAGTGCTGATCTAGAATCAGTTTTAGCTATTTGATCATAATAAATAAGACTACATGGACAGGTGAGGAAGATCTTTATGAATATGGATCCTGATATTCTCTCACAGCGATTTTAATTGAGACGCACACATAACATGGCAACTTTTTGATCCCACTGGGATCTTATTTGATTAAAGATAATGTACTTGTTTGTTTCTTGTTACAGATAATCTGAAGGGTGTTATCGGACCTCCGGGGGCAAAGGGAGCCAAGGGAGAACAAGGGTACGGTGGCCAATATGGATCGAAAGGTGAGCTCTGTCTGATTACTCTTCTGATTGGAGGGGCAATCAGTATTGAGTATACTGATTGGCTGGGCTGTCCAAGATCTCTACTGTGTCTCTCATTGGTTGACTTCAGACACCATCAACACTGTGGTGTGTTATCGGTTGACTTCAGACACCATGAACACTGTGGTGTGTTATCGGTTGACGTCAGACACCATGGGGGCGGCAGTGTAGTCTAGTGGTTAGAGCATTGGACTAGTAACCGAAAGGTTGCAAGTTCAAATCCTTGAGCTGACAAGGTACAAAATCTGTTGTTCTGCCCCTGAACAGGCAGTTAACCCACTGTTCCTAGGCCGTCATTGAAAATAAGAATTTGTTCTTAACTGACTTGCCTAGTAAAATAAAGGTAAAAAAAAAAACACTGTGTTGTGTTATCGGTTGACTTCAGACACCATCATCACTGTGGTGTGTTATTGGTAGAAAAATCAAAATATTATGATATCTCAATCTCAACGATCATTGGGTGATGTTATTGGAATGTTATGCTCACCTGGGATGCTCAGTTTTGCTGTCGATTGTCACTGTGTCCTTCTCTCCACTACAGGTGAGAAAGGGGAGGTCTGTAGTTTGTGTACGGGAAAAGGATCTGGAGAGCCGGGACCCCCAGGTTCCCCTGGTCAGCCTGGAGTTCCAGGTACCTGCAACTTAACAGAACTTTCAGTGAGAAATGTATTGTGTTGAACAAAAATCATTGTCTGTCCTATAGAATAGGAGTGTTTCAGCCTTTTTAAATAAACCCTCATCCCACAGGCTTTAGTGCAGGACCAGGACCCAAAGGAGAGCCAGGATTCAAAGGACCCTCGGGATCACCTGGACAACAGGTGACACTACCTGCATCATACCTCTGCCATACAGATACTAAATACCGTTTTTATTTGACCTTGTCATGTCACTGTGACTGCCTGTGGTTTTTCAGTTATTAATATTGTTTCCATAGTGACACATCTTGCTTAGTAGTTTTGCTTAGATACTGTATACATGGTGTTGCTGGTATACCTTATCCATGGTTTTATTAGGATACCAGATCTGTGGTGTTGATAGAATACTGTATCTATGGTGTTGCTTAGATACTGTATCCATGGTGTTGCTGGTATACCTTATCCATGGTTTTATTAGGATACCAGATCTGTGGTGTTGATAGAATACTGTATCCATGGTGTTGTTAGATACTGTATCCATGGTGTTGCTGGTATACCTTATCCATGGTTTTATTAGGTTACCATATCTGTGGTGTTGACAGAATACTGTATCTATGGTGTTCCTGCAATACCTTATCCATGGTGTTGCTAGGCTACTGTATCTGTGGTATCGCTGGAATAATGTATCCAAGGTTGCTAAATTACCGTATCCATGACAACCACTCCTGTCTGTGTTACAGGGTCTCCATGGCCCTTCAGGTGTTCCAGGACCCCCAGGGCCAAAAGGAAATTCAGGTTCCTGCAATCACCAGGGGATAAAGGGAGAGAAAGGAGCCCCAGGACCAGCAGGCAGATCAGGGCTGGATGGCCTATACGGGGCCCCTGGCTTTCGTGGACGCAAGGGACAACAAGGCCCGAAGGGTGATCCAGTGAGAATTTTAAATGGTTACGATTTCTATCACTAAAATGTATCTTTATTCTCAAATGCAAAGCAATGATTTGAATGCATTTTTTTCTATTTTTTTTAAACCGAAGTACATTTCAAATTTGGGTGAACTGTCACTTTAAGTAGTTAGGGTATGCCTTCTGATATTCTGATTGGCTATGAATATTAATTTGAGGTAGTGATAATAGGTTGTTGATAGACTGAGTTTGTTAGCTTTTATGAACACTTGAATGCTGAACATTTGTTAATGTGAAGCAGTAATGTTCTGTGAACTAATGTTTTGCGGATGGGCTGAATGGTAATGTCGATGTGTAACGTAAGTCTGTTAAAGTAATGTTTTGTGAAGAACTGATGTTTGGATGATTGTCTGTGCCAGTACGATGGGCCACTGGGTCTGAAGGGAGATACTGGTGTCCCAGGCGCTCCCGGGCCACAGGGATACCCAGGACCAGACGGTTCACCAGGTCCAGTAGGCATAGGACCGCTTGGCCCCTCAGGACCTAAAGGCAATAGTGGGGATCCAGGTCTACCTGGTACACCTGGTTACCGAGGTACCGTAAAGCAACACACCAATACCTGCTCTTTTTTGCTCTTTCAACTGTGTGTTTCCATACTCAATGATAATGTCCCTATATCAGTTGATGGTCTGACTCCGTTTTCTCCCCTATCCCCACCAGGTCAGAAGGGCGAGCCCTGCAGCAGTGTGGCTGACCAGGGAGTCCCAGGCCTACCGGGAAAGGCGGGGCTGCCGGGCACACGGGGCCCCCCAGGTGAGCACCCCAAGTGGGGACCGAACCACAGCATGGGTGGGAGGTGGCTGGAGGACTGGAGGTCTAGACTACATTGAGTTCAGTGGCATTTCAGTTCTTTAAAAAAAAAAATGTACCTTTATTTAACTAGGCAAGTAAGTTACAAACAAATTCTTATTTTCAATGACGGCCTAGGAACGATGGGTTAACTGTCTGTTCAGGGGCAGAACGACAGATTTGTACCTTGTCAGCTCAGGGATTTGAACTTGCAACCTTTTGGATACTCGTCCAACGCTCTAACCACTAGGCTACTAACCACTAGCATATCAGTTTAGACTCCAGGCTATTTCAGTTCTAACTTTATAATCTTTTCTGCCATTCTACCTGACGAACAACATAAACAACGTGATAGGACATTATCACAGAGTTGAGTTTGTCCACACAGGTCCTCGTGGTGGTGCTGGTAACCCGGGGGAGAAAGGAGACAGTGGTGTATTCTCCAGCCTGGGAAGACGAGGACCCACTGGACAGAAAGGTGAGCCATGTCGGCAAAACATTTTTGAGTAGTTATTTGTGCCATGTCGATCCCTTTGAATATCTGAATAACAGGAATGACACTTTAATGTAAACAAGAACGCCTTGACTGAAGGTTTTGTGTGAGTCGTTATCTCAAGTGAGGATTCATTTAGTCGTAGTCGCCGGAAGTGGTTTAGTTATTATGATTATTGTGATTATTATTATTAATAGTTTTATCGGTCTGCTAATACAGGACTAGTAAACGCCTACTATATAGTATATATACTATAGTATATAGTCTATATAGTCTATATAGTATATAGTATATTTACTATAGTATATCGTATTCAGTATATATAGTATATAGTGTAGTATATATACTATAGTATATAGTCTATATAGTATAGTATATAGTCTATATAGTATATAGTATATTTACTATAGTATATCGTATTCAGTATATATAGTATATAGTGTAGTATATTTACTATAGTATATAGTATATTTACTATAGTATATAGTATATTTACTATAGTATATAGTATTCAGTATATATAGTATATAGTGTAGTATATTTACTATAGTATATAATATTCAGTATATATATAGAATATAGTGTAGTATATTTACTATAGTATATAGTATTCAGTGTATATATAGTATATAGTGTAGTATATTTACTATAGTATATAGTATATTTTGCAGCACCTTAGCACCCATACTTCCCGTGCCCGTGTCTATTGTGTGATTGTATGACAGACATCAGATAATATATACTATTTAGCAGACACTGTTAAACAAAGCAACTTACATCAGTGAATGCAAAGATTTTCTAATGGGTGGCCCCAGTGGGAATCTAACCCATAACCCTGGCGTTGCTATAGCACCATGGTCCTTACCAACCAAGCCACGTAGGACCACCAATGGAGATGTGTTAGTGTATATATTATATACACTGAGTGTGCAAAACTCTTTCCATGATACAGACTGACCAGGTGAATCCAGGTGAAAGCTATAATCCCTTTTAAATGTCACTTGTTAAATCCACTTCAATCAGTGTAGATGAAGGGGAGGAGACAGGTTAAAGAATAATTTTTAAGCCTTGAGACAATTGAGACATGTATTGTGTAAATGTGCCATTCAGAGGGTGAATGGGCAAGGCAAAAGATTAAAATGCCTTTTAACGGGGTATGGTAGTAGGTTCCAGGCGCACCGGTTTGTGTCAAGAACTGCAACCCTGCTGGGGTTTTCACGCTCAACAGTTTCCTGTGTGTGTCAAGAACGGTCCACCACCCAAAGGACATCCAACCAACTTGACACAACTGTGGGAAGTATTGGAGTCAACATGGGCCAGCATCCTTGTGGAGCGCTTTTGACACCTTGTAGAGTCCATGCTCCGATGAATTGAGGCTGTTCTGAGGGCAAAAGGGGGGGGTTGCAACTCAATATTAGGAAGGTGTTCCTAATGTTTTGTACACTCAGTGTATACAGTGTATACTCGTGTGTTAGCACCAGTTTGTGGGACTTGTGATGCTGTCTGTCTCCTAGGTGACAAAGGGCAGCCGGGACGCCCAAGTACCTCTGGAAGTGGCTATCCTGGACGACCCGGCGTAATGGGATTCCCTGGAGCTCAAGGGCCAAAGGTCATTACTGAATATTGACCCTGTCATGTCTGTCTATCTTTCTATTCAATTTTTTAAAAATGACAGTAAGATTTACACTCACAAAAGTTCCAGAGGAATAGAGACATTTCAAATGTCATGTTATGGCTATATACAGTGTTGTAACGATGTGCAAAAAAGTACAAAAGGGAAAATAAATATTGGTTGTATTTACAACAGTGTTTGTTCTTCACTTGTTGTCCTTTTCTTGTCCTTTTTCATAAAATCTTGATGCTGTGATTGCACACTGTGGTATTTCACCCAATAGATATGGGAGTTTATTAAAATTGATTTGTTTTCTAATTCTTTGTGGGTCTGTGTAATCTGAGGAAAATATGTGTCTCTAATATGGTTTTACATTTGGCAGGAGATTAGGAAGTGCAGCTCAGTTTCCACCTCATTTTGTGGTCAGTGTGCACATAGCCTGTCTTCTCTTGAGAGTCAGGTCTGCCTACGGTGGCCTTTCTCAATAGCAAGGCTATGCTCTCTGAGTCTGTACATAGTTAAGCTTTCCTTAAATTTGGGTCAGTCACGGTGGTCAGGTATTCTGCCACTGTGTACTCTCTGTTTAGGGCCAAATAGCATTCTAGTTTGCTCAGTTCCTTTGTTAATTCTTTCCAATGTGTCAAGTAATGATCTTTTTGTTTTCTCATGATTTGGTTAGGTCTAATTGTGTTGCTGTCCTGAGGCTCTGATTGTGTTTGTGAACAGAGCCCCAGGACCAGCTTGCTTGGGGGACTCGTCGCCAGGTTCATCTCTCCGTAGGTGATGGCTTTGTTATGGAAGGTTTGGGAATCGCTTCCTTTTAGGTGGTTGTAGAATTTACCATCTCTTTTCTGGATTTTGATAATTAGCGGGTATCGGACTAATTCTACTCTGCATGCATTATTTGGTGTTTTACGTTGTACACTGAGGATATTTTTGCAGAATTCTGCAAGCAGAGTCTCAATTTGGTGTTTCTCTCATTTTGTGAATTCTTGGTTGGTGAATGTACCCCAGACCTCACAACCATAAAGGGCAATGGGTTCTATAACTAATTCAAGTATTTTTAGCCAGATCCTAATTGGTATGTTGAATTTTATATTCCTTTTGGTGGTGTAGAAGGCCCTTCTTTTTTGTCTTCTTTTTTTTTCGCTAAGGGGTGGCCCTTCTTGCCTTGTATCTCAGATCATTCACAGCTTTGTGGAAGTTACCTTTGGTGTCACTGATGTTTAGCCCGAGGTACGTATCGTTTTTTTTGTTGCTCTAGGGCAATGGTGTCTAGATGGAATTTGTATTTGTGGTCCTGAGAACTGGACCTTTTTTGGAACACCATTATTTTTGTCTTACTGAGATTTACTGTCAGGGCCCAGGTCTGGCAGAATCTGTGCAGAAGATCTAGGTGCTTCAGCAAACAGTAGACATTTGACTTCAGATTCTAGTAGGGTGAGGCCGGGTGCTGCAGACTGTTCTAGTGCCGTGGCCAGTTCTTTGATATATATGTTGAAGTGGGTGGGGCTCAAGCTGCATCCCTGTCTCATCCCACAGTCCCGTGGAAAGAAATATGTGTGTTTTTTTGCCAATTTTGCCATTTTTTTGTGTACATGTATTTTATAATGTCGTATGTTTTTCCCCCAACACCGCTTTCCATCAATTTCTATAGCAGACCCTTATTACAAATTGAGTCAAAAGCTTTTTTGAAATCAACTAAGCATGACAAGACTTTGACTTTGTTTTGGTTTGTTTGTTTGTCAATTAGGGTGTGCAGGGTGAATACGTAGCCTGTAGTATGGTAATTTGATAAAAAGCCAATTTGACATTTATTCAGTATATTGTTTTAACTGAGGAAATGTACAAGTCTCCTGTTAATGAAAATGCAGAGGATTTTCCCAAGGTTGCTGTATCCCACGGTAGTTATTAGAGTCAAATCTGTCTCCACTTTTGTGGATTGGGGTGATCAGTTCTTGGTTCCAAGTATTGGGAAAGATACCAGAGCTAAGGATGATGTTAAAAAGTTTAAGTATAGCCAATTGGAATTTGTGGTCTGTATATTTTTATAATTTCATTTAGGATACCATCAACACCACAAGCCTTTTTGGGTTGGAGGGTTTGTATTTTGTCCTGTAGTTCATTCAATGTAATTGGAGAATCCAGTGGGTTCTGGTAGTCTTTAATAGTTGATTCTAAGATTTGCATTTTGATCATGTATATGTTTTTGCTGTTTGTTCTTTGTTCTTTGTTATAGAGCCAAAAAGATTGGAGAAGTGGTTTATATATACATCTACGTTTTGGATAGATAACTCTTTGTGTTGTTTGTTTAGTGTGTTCCACAAGAGGTTGGTGGCACCTTAATTGGGGAGAACAGGCTCATGGTAATGGCTGGAATGGTATCCAATACATCAAACACATGGTTTGATGCCATTCCATTTGCTCTGTTCCAGCCGTTATTATGAGCCGTCCTAACCCTGGTATGTTCCAATTTTCCCAGAAGTGGTTAGATTCTATGGATTCTTCAGGTAATTGAGCTGATTTCTGATGTGTGGTTCCTTCTTTTTCCATAATGTTTCTCTCTATCGTTTTAGTGATTCACCATAGTGAAGGTGTAGGCTCACGTTTCCTGGGTCTCTGTGTTTTTGGTTGGATACGTTTCTCAATTTCTTTCTTAGGTTTTGCATTCTTCATCAAACCATTTGTCATTGTTGTTCATTTTCTTAGGTTGTCTTTCCATCTACCCATCTAACATTCATCTACTCCATCTACTCTCAGGGTGATGCTGGGTTTGAGACCCTAGGTCCAGCCGGCCCTAAAGGTTTCCCAGGTGGTGTTGGGGCCCAGGGCCCTCCTGGAGATCCAGGAGTACTGGGCCGACCAGGGAGTCCGGGACCACCCGGCATCAATGGGTCTTCAGGCCCCAAAGGTACTTAATGTACACGCAGGTAGACCCAGACCCAGACACAGCACAGGTAGACCCAGACACAGCACAGGTAGACCCAGACACAGCACAAGACACGGACATGGGACACACACACACACGGACACACACACAAATTCACCATCACAACATATCCATCACACACTCCATCTTTCACTTTTTCTACGCATTCATGCACAGTTACATTGAGGCATATACACTCTGTCAAATTCACACTGATGTATTTAAACACTGGTACACATACTCCCAGGTACTTATGGCCTTATGCCTGATATGTTTGTAGGAAGTAAAGGTGTAGATGGTTCCCAAGGACCTCCTGGTTACGCAGGTACTTGCTGTACTGAAGCCCCAACCGGACCACCAGGGCTGTCAGGCAGACCTGGACCCCCAGGTGAGCTGGTGAAGTCTGAATGTTCCTAATGTCCCTAACATACAACGGGTTGTCTTTCTAATGTCTCATTTTCTCTTTCTCTCTTTGTTCATTCCTACCATTCTCCATTCTCATTCCTTCTTGTCCCCTCTCTCTCGCTTGTCCTTTCCCTCTCTCTATTCCTCTCCCTCTCTCTCTCCTTCTCTCTTTCTCTCCCTCTCTATTTTTCGCCCTCTTCCTCTCCCCCTCTCTCTCTTCCTCTCCCCCTCTTTCTCTCCCTCTCTCTATTCCTCTCCCTTTCTCTATTCCTCTCCCTCTCCCATCTCTTTTTCTCCCTCTCTTCCTTTCCCTCTGTCCACTATTTCCATATTTTCCTTGCTTTCTTTTGCTCTTATCCACAACTCTATGACTTTCCCCTCTTACCCAGGTATTAATGGAGAGATGGGTTCGTGCGGGGACCCTGGCACCCCGGGGTTTGGAAGCTCAGGTCCGGCTGGTGACCCTGGGCCCCCTGGGGCCTCCGGACCCGTAGTGCAAGGCCTGACTGGACAGATGGGAGGCAGAGGGAGAGACGGGTTACCAGGTGCATCAGGTACAGTAACATCACTGACACATTCAACACCAGGTACAGTAACAGCACTGACACGTTCAACACCAGGTACAGTAACAGCACTGACACATTCAACACCAGGTACAGTAACAGCACTGACACATTCAACACCAGGTACAGTAACAGCACTGACACATTCAACACCAGGTACAGTAACAACACTGACACATTCAACACCAGGTACAGTAACAGCACTGACACATTCAACACTAGGTACAGTAACAGCACTGACACGTTCAACACCAGGTACAGTAACAGCACTGACACGTTCAACACCAGGTACAGTAACAGCACTGACACGTTCAACACCAGGTACAGTAACAGCACTGACACGTTCAACACCAGGTACAGTAACAGCACTGACACGTTCAACACCAGGTACAGTAACAGCACTGACACATTCAGCACCAGGTACAGTAACAGCACTGACACATTCAGCACCAGGTACAGTAACAGCACTGACACATTCAACACCAGGTACAGTAACAGCACTGACACGTTCAACACCAGGTACAGTAACAGCACTGACACGTTCAACACCAGGTACAGCAAAAGCATTGACACATTCTTATTGTATAAAATAATACTTATTTTCCACCATCATTTGCAAATAAATTCATAAAAAAATCCTACAATGTGATTTTCTGGATTTTTTTTCTCATTTTGTCTGTCATAGGTGAAGTGTACCTATGATGAAAATTACAGGCCTCTCTCATCTTTTTAAGTGGGAGAACCTGCACAATTGGTGGCTGACTAAATACTTTTTTGCCTCACTGTATACAGTGCCTTGCGAAAGTATTCGGCCCCCTTGAACTTTGCGACCTTTTGACACATTTCAGGCTTCAAACATAAAGATATAAAACTATTTTTTTGTGAAGAATTAACAACAAGTGGGACACATTCATGAAGTGGAACGACATTTATTGGATATTTCAAAGTTTTTTAACAAATCAAAAACTGAAAAATTGGGCGTCCAAAATTATTCAGCCCCCTTAAGTTAATACTTTGTAGCGCCACCTTTTGCTGCGATTACAGCTGTAAGTCGCTTGGGGTATGTCTCTATCAGTTTTGCACATCGAGAGACATTTTTTCCCATTCCTCCTTGCAAAACAGCTCGATCTCAGTGAGGTTGGATGGAGAGCATTTGTGAACAGCAGTTTTCAGTTCTCTCCACAGATTCTCGATTGGATTCAGGTCTGGACTTTGACTTGGCCATTCTAACACCTGGATATGTTTATTTTTGAACCATTCCATTGTAGATTTTGCTTTATGTTTTGGATCATTGTCTTGTTGGAAGACAAATCTCCGTCCCAGTCTCAGGTCTTTTGCAGACTCCATCAGGTTTTCTTCCAGAATGGTCCTGTATTTGGCTCCATCCATCTTCCCATCAATTTTAACCATCTTCCCTGTCCCTGCTGAAGAAAAGCAGGCCCAAACCATGATGCTGCCACCACCATGTTTGACAGTGGGAATGAGGGTGATGAGCTGTGTTGCTTTTACGCCAAACATAACGTTTTGCATTGTTGCCAAAAAGTTCAATTTTGGTTTCATCTGACCAGAGCACCTTCTTCCACATGTTTGGTGTGTCTCCCAGGTGGCTTGTGGCAAACTTTAAACAACACTTTTTATGGATATCTTTAAGAAATGGCTTTCTTCTTGCCACTCTTCCATAAAGGCCAGATTTGTGCAATATACGACTGATTGTTGTCCTATGGACAGAGTCTCCCACCTCAGCTGTAGATCTCTGCAGTTCATCCAGAGTGATCATGAGCCTCTTGGCTGCATCTCTGATCAGTCTTCTCCTTGTATGAGCTGAAAGTTTAGAGGGACGGCCAGGTCTTGGTAGATTTGCAGTGGTCTGATACTCCTTCCATTTCAATATTATCACTTGCACAGTGCTCCTTGGGATGTTTAAAGCTTGGGAAATCTTTTTGTATCCAAATCCGGCTTTAAACTTCTTCACAACAGTATCTCGGGCCTGCCTGGTGTGTTCCTTGTTCTTCATGATGCTCTCTGCGCTTTTAACGGACCTCTGAGACTATCACAGCGCAGGTGCATTTATACGGAGACTTGATTACACACAGGTGGATTGTATTTATCGTCATTAGTCCCACTTGTTGTTGATTCGTCACAAAAAAATACAGTTTTATATCTTTATGTTTGAAGCATGAAATGTGCCAAAAGGTCGCAAAGTTCAAGGGGGCCGAATACTTTCGCAAGGCACTGTATGTGCTTTCTTGAGCAGGGGGACCTTGCGGGCGCTGCATGATTTCAGTCATTCACGGCGTAGTGTGTTACCAATTGTTTTCTTGGTGACTATGGTCCCAGCTGCCTTGAGATCATTGACATGATCCTCCCGTGTAGTTCTGGGCTGATTCCTCATTGTTCTCATGATCATTGCAACTCCACGAGGTGAGATCTTGCATGGAGCCCCAGGCCGAGGGAGATTGACAGTTCTTTTGTGTTTCTTCTGTTTTCGAATAATCGCACCAACTGTTGTCACCTTCTCACCAAGCTGCTTGGCAATGGTTTTGTAGCCCATTCCAGCCTTGTGTAGGTCTACAAACATGTCCCTGACATCCTTGGAGAGCTCTTTGGTCTTGGCCATGTTGAAGAGTTTGGAATCTGATTGGTTGCTTCTGTGGACAGGTGTCTTTTATACAGGTAACAAACTGAGATTAGGAGCAATCCCTTTAAGAGTGTGCTCCTAATCTCAGCTCGTTACCTGTATAAAAGACACCTGGGAGCCAGAAATCTTTCTGATTGAGAGGGGTCAAGCAGGGGATCAAATACTTTTTTCCCTCACAGTACTACAGTAGTTGATGTAGTATATGTTACCTCCTACAGTAGTATATGTTACCTACTACAGGTCCTAGAGGTGACCCTGGGCTGGAAGGAAGATCTGGACCGGGCCCTGACGGCCCACCTGGACCTGAAGGACCCCCCGGTCCCAAAGGTCAGAGGTCACACACTTGTACAGTCACACACACACACACACACACACACACACACACACACACACACACACACACACACACAAATGCGCAAGAACACTCACACGTACAAATAAACTGTCAAACATACACAATGATGATAAAGGTGTGAATTATGACAATAGATTATATAATGATTTTTGAGGGGGATGTGGTTCTGGGCAGGGTCGGTTGGCCCTGATGGGGAGAAAGGTCACAGTGGTGTACCAGGCTCTGTGGGAGACGACGGGCCCCCAGGCCCTTGTGGACCATCATCCGATACAGTCATACATGGGCCCCCAGGGGACCCTGGGAAACATGGTGAGCTCCATAGAGATGAGCGAACAATTCAATCAAACATGCACTGCGGTATTTATGCAGAAGATCATTGTTTCCCCCCAATGCTATGATCAGTTCCATTTGAATCTCAGACTATGTGTTGTACGAGAATTGCTATTCAAAATATTGTGATTGATATGATCATTTAACACGTTAACATGTCGTTTGTCTCTTACGCAATAGGTCTGCCTGGTTTCCATGGGGCTGAAGGACACCCTGGATATCCTGGACCCAAAGGCATTGATGGGAGGGACGGTGACCCAGGAAATGGGCCGAGAGGTGTGTGTGAATTATAAACTAGAAAAGGAAACGTTGTGCTTCGTGGTAATGATTGCTGGAGTGATGGTAATTGTGGTAACACATTTTTACAAATGTTTTTTTTTTTAACTGTGCAAGTCAATATCCCCGATATCAGCATGGCTGATACTAGATAACGGCGGCAGGTAGCCTAGTGGTTAGAGAGTTGGACTAGTAAACCGAAAGGTTGCGAGATCGATTCCCCGAGCTGACAAAGTGAAAAGCTGTCGTTGTGCCCCTTAACAAGGCAGTTAACCCACTGTTCCTAGGCTGTCATTGAAAATAAGAATTTGTTCTTAACTGACTTGCCTAGTTAAATAAAGGTACAATGAATAAATATCACCATGTCTAATCATATCCAAATCAGCTTACAGAAACTTTATTCAGCTGTACAATCAATTTCACACGCTTAAGGATGATTTTTGACATGAAATGCAAACCAAACCATGGGGTTGTTGTCATGGTATCGCTATCCCGGGAAATCCCATCTACTCGTAAATCACAGCACTACATAAACAATCCCATCTACTCGTAAGTCACAGCACTACATAAACAATCCCATCTACTCGTAAGTCACAGCACTACATAAACAATCCCATCTACTCGTAAGTCACAGCACTACATACACTAAAGATGGTGTTAACTGTCCAGAACCTGATTTGCAAATGTCAGAGAACAACAGAGTTCATATTGAACCCGATTTATTAGAATGAAGTAGAATGAAGATGGACAAGGGAACCATCAACCTCATGAACCCTATGGTCAGTCCATCCCACGATATCAATCAAGGACAAAGTGGGAGTGGTTAATTGTCCGGAACCTGATTTGCAGAAATCAGAACCAATAACGAGTTCACACAGAGTTCAGCTATATAGAAATTAAGAAAGGTTGTTTCACGTTCCTCATAGTTCCTGATAGTTCCTCATAGTTCCTTATAGTTCCTGATAGTTCTTTATAGTTCCTTATAGTTCTTTATAGTTCTTTATAGTTCTTTATAGTTCCTCATAGTTCCTTATAGTTCCTTATAGTTCTTTATAGTTCCTGATAGTTCCTCATAGTTCCTTATAGTTCCTGATAGTTCTTCATAGTTCCTGATAGTTTTTTATAGTTCCTCATAGTTCCTTATAGTTCCTGATAGTTCCTCATAGTTCCTTATAGTTCCTGATAGTTCCTCATATTTCTTCATAGTTCCTGATAGTTCCTTATAGTTCCTGATAGTTCCTCATTGTTCCTTCCGGGTTCCTAAATAGACTGAGACTGACTACCTCAAGACTGTGTTGTGAACTATTTTGCTCACCATAAGACAGTTACAGTATATACAATCAGATATATACAGATTCCTTACCATGTATCATCATTTCATCCAGTTAAGCATGCCTGTGTTTTATGAATGGGTAAGCATGCCTGTGTATTATGGATGAGGTAAGCATGCCAGTGTATTATGGATGAGGTAAGCATGCCTGTGTATTATGGATGAGGTAAGCATGCCTGTGTATTATGAATGGGTAAGCAGGCCTGTGTATTATGGATGAGGTAAGCATGCCTGTGTATTATGGATGAGGTAAGCATGCCTGTGTATTATGAATGAGGTAAGCATGCCTGTGTATTATGGATGAGGTAAGCATGCCTGTGTATTATGGATGAGGTAAGCATGCCTGTGTATTATGGATGAGGTAAGCATGCCTGTGTATTATGGATGAGGTAAGCATGCCTGTGTATTATGAATGGGTAAGCATATACAAATACTTAAAGCATTTAATCAGACAACTAAAAGATGTGCAACATGACAATATTTTCTGACTTACTAGCCCCAGAGATAGGGTATCCGATGTCAAACCAATTTTGCCATGGTGGCACACTTGCCGACTGAAGCTATTTGGCGAAATAAGTTGGCTAGCACTAGCTAGCCAAGGTGACTTCAAGACACAAGACCTGTTTCAAGTTGTCTAGAAGGGTGAGGGACTGTAACTGTGTACTGTTTTGGCAGAATTCTGATACACATAATGACGCTGGATTCAGAGTTTTTCAATTTAAATTATTATACAAAAGTCTTGCAACCAATAGAATGTTATATACACTGCTCAAAAAAATAAAGGGTACACTAAAATAACACATCCTAGATCTGAATGAATGAAATATTCTTATGAAATACTTTTTTCTTTACATAGTTGAATGTGCTGACAACAAAATCACACAAAAATTATCAATGGAAATCAAATTTATCAACCCATGGAGGTCTGGATTTTGAGTCACACTCAAAATTAAAGTGGAAAACCACACTACAGGCTGATCCAACTTTGATGTAATGTCCTTAAAACAAGTCAAAATGAGGCTCAGTAGTGTGTGTGGCCTCCACGTGCCTGTATGACCTCCCTACAACGCCTGGGCATGCTCCTGATGAGGTGGCGGATGGTCTCCTGAGGGATCTCCTCCCAGACCTGGACTAAAGCATCCGCCAACTCCTGGACAGTCTGTGGTGCAACGTGGCGTTGGTGGATGGAGCGAGACATGATGTCCTAGATGTGCTCAATTGGATTCAGGTCTGGGGAACGGGCTGGCCAGTCCATAGCATCAATGCCTTCCTCTTGCAGGAACTGCTGACACACTCCAGCCACATGAGGTCTAGCATTGTCTTGCATTAGAAGGAACCCAGGGCCAATCGCATCAGCATATGGTCTCACAAGGGGTCTGAGGATCTCATCTCGGTACCTAATGGCAGTCAGGCTACCTCTGGCGAGCACATGGAGGGCTGTGTGGCCCCCCAAAGAAATGCCACCCCATTTCATGAATGACCCACCGCCAAACCGGTCATGCTGGAGGATGTTGCAGGCGGCAGAACGTTCTCCACGGCGTCTCCAGACTCTGTCACGTCTGTCACATGTGCTCAGTGTGAACCTGCTTTTATCTGTGAAGACCACAGGGCGCCAGTGGCGAATTTGCCAATCTCGGTGTTCTCTGGCATATGCCAAACGTTCTGCACGGTGTTGGGCTGTAAGCACAACCCCCACCTGTGGACGTCGGGCCCTCATACCACCCTCATGGAGTCTGTTTCTGACCGTTTGAGCAGACACATGCATATTTGTGGCCTGCTGGAGGTCATTTTGCAGGGCTCTGGTAGCGGTCCTGCTGCTGGGTTGTTGCCCTCCTACGGCCTCCTCCACGTCTCCTGATGTACTGGCCTGTCTCCTGGTAGCGCCTCCATGCTCTGGACACTACGCTGACAGACACAGCAAACCTTCTTGCCACAGCTCTCATTGATGTGCCATCCTGGATGAGCTGCACTACCTGAGCCACTTGTGTGGGTTGTAGACTCCGTCTCATGCTACCACTAGAGTGAAAGCACCGCCAGCATTCAAAAGTGACCAAAACATCGGCCAGGAAGCATAGGAACTGAGAAGTGGTCTGTGGTCTCCACCTGCAGAGGGGTGTCTTGCTAATTGCCTATAATTTCCACCTGCTGTCTATTCCATTTGCACAACAGCATGTGAAATTTATTGTCAATCAGTGTTTCTTCCTAAGTGGACAGTTTGATTTCACAGAAGTGTGATTGACTTGGAGTTACATTGTGTTGTTTAAGTGTTCCCTTTATTTTTTTGAGCAGTGTATATGGGGGATACACCCATTCTAGCTCTGCAGATTTAGCTGCAAAGAGACAATCATTACAGCATTTGTTTTGGTACTTGTCCATATGTAGATTGTTTTTGGACGCAGGTTCAGGAATGGCTGATAGCTCCATTTACATGGAGCTAACTCAGCAAATAGCACTGCTGGAGGATTTGAAAAGTCATAGTCAATCCATCAATAATATAATAATACTCTTAGCAAAAAATTGTATCTTTCATTTACAATCTGTAAAAAACTATGAGAATATAAAAGGTTCAGAACTTTTGTAAAACAGCACAGCACAACATATATGGCAAATAGAAATCAAAACTGGATGGTGTTCAGAAATAGAGATGGGAAGGGTTGAGTGTAGCTGAAGGATGGGACTACAAACAAACAAAGCAGTTGTTGTCCATTAGGGAGGGTTGGTAGGGTTAGGAGAAATTAATAAAGGAAAATATATATATATATATTGTTTTAAACACAGATGTATATTATACAGTTGAAGTCGGAAGTTTACATACACTTAGGTTGGAGTCATTACAACTTGTTTTTCAACCACTCCACAAATTTCTTGTTAACAAACTATAGTTTTGGCAAGTCGGTTAGGACATCTACTTTGTGCATGACACAAGTAATTTTTCCAACAATTGTTTACAGACAGATTATTTCACTTATAATTCACTGTATCACAATTCCAGTGGGTCAGAAGTTTACATACACTAAGTTGACTGTGCCCTTAAACAGCTTGGAAAATTCCAGAAAATGATGTCATGGCTTTAGAAGCTCTTTGCTTGACATCATGGGAAAATCAAAAGAAATCAGCAAAGAAAAAAGAAAACAATTGTCAACCTCCACAAGTCTCGTTCATCCTCGGGAGCAATTTACAAATGCCTGAAGGTACCACGTTCATCTGTACAAACAATAGTACGCAAGTATAAACACCATGGGACCACGCAGCTGTCATACCGGTCAGGAAGGAGACGCAATCTGTCTCCTAGAGATGATCGTACTTTGGTGCGAAAAGTGCAAATCAATCCCAGAACAACAGTAAAGGACCTTGTGAAGATGCTGGAGGAAACAGGTACAAAAGTATCTATATCCACAGTAAAATGAGTCCTATATCGACATAACCTGAAAGGCCGCTCAGCAAGGAAGAAGCCACTGCTCCAAACTGCCATAAAAAAGCCAGACTACAGTTTGCAACTGCACATGGGGACAAAGATCGTACTTTTTGGAGAAATGTACTCTGGTCTGATGAAACAAAAATAGACTGTAATGTAATGACCATCGTTATGTTTGGAGGAAAAAGGGTGAGGCTTGCAAGCCGTAGAACACCATCCCATTAGTGAAGCATGGGGGTGGCAGCATCATGTTGTGGGGGTTCTTTGCTGCAGGAGGGGCTGGTGCACTTCACAAAATAGATGGCATCATGAGGCAGGAAAATGATGTGGATATATTGAAGCAACATCTCAAGACAGGAAGTTAAAGCTTGGTCGCAAATGGGTCTTCCAAATGGACAATGATCCCAAGCATACTTCCAACATTATGGCAAAATGGCTTAAGGACAACAAAGTCAAGGTATAGGAGTGGCCATCACAGAGCCCTGACTTCAATCCTATAGAACATTTGTGGGCAGAAATTAAAAAGCGTGTGCGAGCAAGGAGGCCTACAAACCTGACTCAATTACACCCGCTCTGTCAGGAGGAATGGGCCAAAATTCACCCAACTTATTGTGGGGAGCTTGTGGAAGGCTTCCAGAAATGCTAAGTTAAACAATTTGAAGGCAATGCTACGGAATATTAATTGAGTGTATGTAAAGTTCTGACCCACTGGGAATGCGACAAAAGAAATAAAAGCTGAAATAAATCATTCTCTCTACTATTATTCTGACATTTCACATTCTTAAAATAAAGTGGTGATCCTAACTGACCTAAAACAGGGAATTTTTACTGGGATTAAATGTCAGGAATTGTGAAAAACGGAGTTTAAATGTAGTTGTATGTAAACTTCCGACTTCAACTGTATATATATATATATATATATATATATATATATATATATATATATATATATATATACAGTACTCGTCAAAAGTTTGGACACACCTACTCATTCAAGGGTTTTCTTTATTTTTACTATTTTCTACATTTTAGATTAATAGTGAAGACATGAAAACTATTAAATATCAGATATGGAATCATGTAGTAAACAAAAAAAACAAATCAAAATATATTTAGAATTTAGATTCTTCAATGTAGCCAGCCTTTGCCTTAATGGCAGCTTTGCACACACTTGGCATTCTCTCAACCAGCTTCATGAGGTAGTCACCTGGAATGCATTTCACTTAACTTTTAACAGGGCACATCTGTTAATTAATGTACTTTATTTCCTTCTTAATGCGTTTTAGCCAATCAGTTGTGTTGTGAAGTATTTATATTTGTGATATAAGTTGTAGCAAAGATAAAAAATATATTTGTAGTGGTACTGTAGCAGTGGAACTGGTAATGACTGCAATAGTAATTTTATTGGTAGTGACTTTGGTAGTAGTAGTAGCAGCAGTAGAATTAGCAGTAGCAGTAGTAGCAGCCGTAGCAACAGTAGCAGCAGTAACAGTAGAAGTAGCAGCAGTAGAAGTAGCAGCAGTAGCAATAGTGGTATCAGTAGCAGTAGGAGTATGAGTAGCAGTAGTAGCAGCAGCAGAATCAGTAGCAGCAGTAGTATCAGCAGCAGTAGCAGTAGTAGTGTAACAGTATAACTTTAGTCCGTCCCCTCGCCCATACCTGGCCTCAAACCAGGGACCCTCTGCACACATCAACAACTGACACCCACAAAGCATCGTTACCCATCGCTCCACAAAAGCCGCAGACCTTGTAGAGCAAGGGGAACCACTACTTCAAGGAACTAGCTAGCCGTTTCACATCCGTTACAGTAGCAGTAGTAGTAGTAGTAGCAGTAATAGTAGCAGCAGTAGTAGTAGTAGCAGCAGTAGTAGTAGCAGTAATAGCAGCAGTAGTAGCAGCAGTAGCAGTAATAGTAGCAGTAGTAGTAGTAGCAGCAGTAGTGGTAGCAGTAGTAATAGCAGTAGCAGTAATAGTAGCAGTAGTAGTAGCAGCAGTAGTAGTAGCAGTAATAGCAGCAGTAGTAGCAGCAGTAGCAGTAATAGTAGCAGTAGTAGTAGTAGCAGCAGTAGTGGTAGCAGTAGTAGTAGCAGTAATAGTAGCAGCAGTAGTAGTAGTAGCAGCAGTAGTAGTAGCAGTAATAGCAGCAGTAATAGTAGCAGTAGTAGTGGTAGCAGCAATAGTAGCAATGGTAGTAGAAGTAATAGTAGCAGCAGCAGCAGTAGTAGTAGTAGTAGTAGTATTAGCAGCAGTAGTAGTAGTACCAGCAGTAATAGCAGCAGTCGTAGCAGCAGTAGTAGTAGCAGTAGTAGTAGTAGTAATAGTAGCAGTAGTAGTACTATCAGTGGCAGTAGTAGTAGTAGCAGTAGTAGTAGAAGTAGTAGAAGTAGTAGCAGTAGTAGTAGTTGTAGCAGTAGTATCAGTAGAAGCAGTAGTAGCAATAGTAGTATCAGTAGTAGAAGCAGTAGTAGTAGCAGTAGTAGCAGTAGCAGTAGTGTAGCATGGTTCTTTCTGCTTTGTGTACTTTTAATTAGGACACTGCCACAACTGGAAGTCTGCTGGTTGGATGTTTTATTTGCCCTGCACACGAAGAGACAGCACACATATGTTAGTCCTTGGCGCAGTCACAGCTCTCAGGCACCTCGCTAGCTGAAGGCCAGGCAAAAGTGCGAACCAAAAATAAATAACAGGTGCTGCGTGCACACATACAATGCACAACAGCACACCATACAATACAAGCAAAATGACACAACATAATTCGGACAAAATAAAAGAAATACCTGCACACAAAGAGACAACACACAATATGTTAGCCCTTGGCGCTGTCACAGCTCTCAGGCACCTGCGCGAGCACATGGAAACTCAACTCAAACACTATCCCAAGTTCTCACTAGTTACAATATTTAGCCTAGATTAACGAGCTTGGTGAAACTTGTTAACATAAATCTTTATATTGCCCACATTGTAGCAAAACTTATGGTTGCATAACAGCACATTGTGTAACATTACCACGGTTTTATATTGAACAATTGCCGAGCCAAGGACAACATACCTCGCTAGCTGAAGGTCAGGCAAAAGAGAACAATAAGGGGCTACGGAATTACAGATAACCCGCGATGGACCAAACCAAAATATACAAAACTTTTACAATCATGTATGTACAATATAGATATGAAAAAGTGATTGTACACCGCAAAATAACTATGCAGCTGTAATTTTTTTAATCACACTGAATTATTATTATTATTATCAAATTATTAACATCCCCTCTTGACCTAGACTATTTGAATTGGTCCTTGTGAGCATAATCTAGATGAACAACATCACACTGCTTCATTAGCAATAGCAGTAGCAACAGTAGAAGTAGCAGCAGTAGTAGTAGCAGTAGCAGTAGTAGTAGTAGTAGCAGTAAAGCAGCAGCAGTAGCAGCAGTAGTAGAATTAGCAGCAGTAGTAGTAGTAGTATCAGTAGTAGTAGTAGTAGCAGTAGTAGTAGTAGTAGTAGTAGTAGTAGTAGCAGCAGTAGTGGTAGCAGAAGTAGTATCAGTAGCAGTAGTAGTAGTAGTAGTAGTAGCAGCAGCAGTAGTAGCAGTAGCAGCAGTAATAGTAGCATTAGCCGCAGCAGTAGTAGTATCAGTAGTAGTAGCAGTAGAAGTATCAGTAGCAGTAGTAGTATCTGTAGTAGTAGCAGCAGCAGTAGTAGTATCTGTAGTAGTAGCAGCAGCAGTAGTAGTAGCACCAGTAGTAGTAGCAGTAGCAGCAGTGGTATCAGTAGTATCAGTAGTAGTAGTAGTAGCACCAGTAGCAGTAATAGCAGCATCAGTAGTAGGAACAGCAGTAGTAGCAGTAGTATCAGTAGCAGTAGTAGTAGTAGTATCAGTAGCAGCAGCAGTAGTAGTATCAGTAGCAGCAGCAGTAGTAGTATCAGTAGTAGTAGTAGCACCAGCAGTATTAGTAGCAGTAGTAGCAGTAATAGCAGCATCAGTAGTAGGAACAGCAGTAGTAGCAGTAGTAACAGCAGTAGTAGTAGTATCAGTAGCAGCAGCAGTAGTAGTATCAGTAGTAGTAGTAGCACCAGCAGTATTAGTAGCAGTAGTAGCAGTAACAGCAGCATCAGTAGTAGGAACAGCAGTAGTAGCAGTAATAGCAGCATCAGTAGTAGGAACAGCAGTAGTAGCAGTAATAGCAGCATCAGTAGTAGGAACAGCAGTAGTAGTAGTAGTAACAGCAGTAGTAGTAGTATCAGTAGCAGCAGCAGTAGTATCAGTAGTAGCTGTAGTAGTAGTAGTAGTAGCAGTAGCTGTAGTAGTAGTAGTAGTAGCAGCAGTATCAGTAGTAGCAGTAGTAGTAGTAGTAGTAGCAGCAGTATCAGTAGTAGCAGCAGTAATATCAGTAGTAGCAGCAGTAATATCAGTAGTAGCAGCAGCAGCAAGCAGCAGCAGAAACAGTAACAGTAGTAGTCGTAGTGGTAGTGACTGGTTTAGTTTGATCTATAACAAGAGTATTGTCGGAATTCTAGAGTTTTCTTTCAGCGAGCACTAATGACGCATGTATGTTAGGCTGTCCAGGTGATCCTGGGGCTGATGGACTGTGCTCAGGAGGACCAGGCCCATCTGGACTCAGAGGAAATACGGGGCTCATGGGTCTACCAGGTAACACACACAATGACACACTGACACAAACACACACACACAATGACACACTGACACACACTAGGCCTGGGTGGTATATCAATACCGACGGAATGAAATGTATTTTATTTAGAATAATATTTTTTTTTTGGTTTGGGGTACCCTGAAGCTCGGAGGGTGCGTGCTACGCCACTTCTTATAACTATATGTTAACTATCTAAGATTTGCGGCAAATAAATTATCTCTAGATCAAGGGCTCCAGCTATGCATTTGGTTTGCTAACTTGCTAGCTATGTGGCTATCTTGCATCATTCTTCTTGGTTACGGCAGAGACAATTAATCCCCTCCTGGATCACGATCCCTGCTTCCTAAACATTTTTTGGGGGGTGGGGGTGTTATTTATATATTTTTTACGTTTGGAAAAAAAAAATAGCGGCCCTTGTATTTCTGCAATACTGTATATACCCCGGTATGGTATGACGGTATTCATATCTGGATAGCGCCTAACCCTAACACGCACACAACCACTGAAACACACACACACTCACAGATGCGCATACACTCACACACAAGCACAACAACAATTCACTATTCAATAGTCTTCTTGTATGCTTGTCATTCTGCATGGTATTAAAACACATGATATCATATTGAAAAGGGCTCAAATGAATTAAAAGCCGATTGATGATGATCTTACTGTTCGTATTGAGTTGTGTGGATATGATTTTAAGTCTCCATGGATTATAGGTTTTTACTGTTATTGAGTTGGGGGTGGGATGTGATCTCGTAGGTCCCCATGGAACACAGGGAGGGCTGGGTTCCAATGGAGACGCCGGACTAGACGGGAGGCCCGGTCCACGCGGGCCAAAAGGAACTAAAGGAGAGTCCAGTTGTGCAAAACCAGGCCTCCCAGGATCACCTGGACAGAAGGTGCAATCAACAAACAGAACCACAGTCTTATTACCAGCAATTGAAATCACTGCCACTGTGCAACACAATACTGTAAAGCTATCGTCACCATTTAAACACCAATGTGACAATTACCTGACTCTGATAACACTATCCTCTGTCTGTCTGTCTGTCTGTCTGTCTGTCTGTCTGTCTGTCTGTCTGTCTGTCTGTCTGTCTGTCTGTCTGTCTCCCACTCGCTCGTTCTCTCTTTCTCTCTTTCTTTCCCTCTCTCTCTAGGGCGAGCCAGCCTTATATAACAAACATGACTCCAAAGGAATGAAAGGCTCTCCTGGTTACGCAGGTCCTCCAGGCTCCCAAGGACCCTCTGGAGCCAAAGGAGTCCCAGGACACCATGGTTATTACCACTGAAACACTGATTAGTATGATGAGGACTGTGTTTTCGGCTATCATGTCACATGACCTCGATTTTAACCTTTTTAGAAATGAGGATTTGACCAAAAATGAAAGCAATTGCCTGAGGATGGTGCTGGAGCGTGGTGCTGGAAAATGGTGCTAGAATGTGGTGCTGGAGGATTGGTGTGGTGCTGGAAGTTGGTGCTGAAGAATGGTTCTGGAATGTGGTGCTGGGGTATGGTGCTGGATTGTGGTCGTGGAGATGGTGCTGGATTGTGGTGTTGGAGAATGGTGCTGGAATTGTGGTGCTGGACCATCTGACATAAAAAGAAAAGGGGACAGTGATGAAACAATGTTTAATAAAGGTTCAATTCAGGTCATGAATGTTCAAAACACAGGGTCCTTAATTATGATAGTTGCTTTGATAGATGACCATGACGATGGTGGTGATTGTGTACATTTCTCTTACTCTTGTCTTTTTCTGTCTCTCTCTATTTCTCTCTCTTCACTGTGATCCAGGAGCCCAAGGTCCTGCCGGCCAACCAGGTACTGATGGTCCCCCAGGCCCTCCAGGACTCCCTGCGTCACATGGAGCTCCAGGTCAGAACATCACTAAGGTTTATTCAGGAAATATATTAATGAAAATACGTTCAAAAGTATGTGGACACCTGCTCGTCGAACATCTCATTCCAAAAATCAGGGGCATTAATATGGGGTTGGTCCCCCCTTTGCTGCTATAGCCTCCACTCTTTCCACTAGATGTTGGAACATTGATGAGGGGACTTCAGCCACAAGAGCATTAGTGAAGTCGGGCACTGTAGTGGTGTCCACATACTTTTGACCATGTAGTGTATGTCTCCATGTGTTTGGGGTGTCTAACCATGTTCCCTTTCACAGGACAACCAGGGTTACCTGGCCTTCCTGGTCCCTATGGTCCTAAAGGTAACCAGGGTTACGATGGCATTCCTGGACCTGCTGGTCAGAAGGGAGAGACACGTAAGACATACAAGTTGACTTCTTCTTGAACTGTCAGAGCAGTTCTTTTAGTTATAGGAATACAGTTGATTTCTGAAACAACAGATTGTTCTAAACCAGAGCATTGAGATATACAGAGATAGGAAGATAGTCTACTTGAATTGGCTCTGGTGAATTTGTTGCACTTAAACTGAGTTTGCACTTGACTGAAGGTTGACTGAAGTGCTGAAATACAAAATGTAATAATCTAGCAATGTAAGACATGTCTTGTCTTTCTCACTCTTTAGTGATTGTGAGATCAACTCCTGGCCCACGTGGAAAGAATGGACTGCCAGGTCCATGACGGATGACATTATTCCCACACCTTCAGAAATACACCACTTACCATAACTTGCCACAAACATAGCAAGAGATTTATCTGGCTAACATTTGTTTGGTTGTGAACAAATATAATTGAATTAGCTACCATTGATTCTGTTTATGGCTAGAACTGATTTGATTGGCTATAATGTATTTCCTGTAGGTCCAAAGGGAGATGTGGGATTCCCTGGCCCCACCCCTCCGGGGCCCCCAGGATGTCCAGGAGATCAGGGCCACCGAGGCAACGAAGGACCCCAGGGTTCTCGCGGGAGGCCAGGGTTCGGTGGTGTTTGTGTCAACGGGCTGAAAGGAGATGCCGGTTCCCATGGCAACCCTGGAAGCCCTGGTGACTTTAACTGAAAATGTATCAGTTAGTGCTGACACAAACTCTACTCTTAACTCAGAATTAATTCTCTATCCTTGACTTTTACTGAAACTCTATAGGCCTGTTTCCCAGACACAGATAAAGCCTACTTCTGGATAGTGAAGTAAATAATGAAAGTTATTTTTAGTCAAGGCTGAAGGTGTCCGCATGCTTCCCAGACTAAACAGTTTGGAATACTTTTTGTGACGTTTTTGTTTGTTTTGGACTTTGGTGAGAGTTTTTCCGGGCACACAACATTTTTCGGTAGCCGAAGTCGGTAGCCCCTTCGTCCGTGATTGGTCAACAGTCGGGATTCTTCAATAAAGTCTTCGACTAGTTTTCATGCACATTTTTTAATTGAGAAACACTGCACCAAACACTGCACCAAACATCTTAGATAGAAGTAAAATTGAGTGACTAAGATCTCATTGGCAAAAAGGCCAAAATTAATGACAGATTTTGTCGAGATATCTTAGATTAATACAACAACAAAAAAATGAAGTGTATACTGGCTACGGCGGCTCGAAATGTACAATCAGTACTATTGCCACTGTTTACATTTGTTTTTAAGTGAAAGTCTTTTACGAGAACACTCGTTCTGTTTCGCCTCGCTGATTTTGAACTGAAGCATGCTGACGCCTTTAAACTCAATATCCCAAGATCTAAATCAACAATTGTCCCTAAGGTTGCACAATTCCAGGAACTTTCACTAAATTCCCTGGTTATCCCGAAATCCCAGACCCAGGGAATTTATTGTACGTTCCCAGAAGTTTGCAGCCCTAACTATCCCTGATTCGTTCAAACTCTTATTCCTTACTAACTGAAACAAAATAGTTATTTTACTAGGCAAGTCAGTTAAAGAACAAATTCTTATTTTCAATGACGGTCAAGGAACAGTAGGTTAACTGCCTTGTTCAGGGGCAGAACAACATATTTTTTTTTACCTTGTCAGATGAGAGATTTGATCTTGCAACCTTTCGGTTACTAGTCCAACGCTCTAACCCCTAGGCTACCTGCCTCCTAGTTATGCCACCCCGGTATGACTCAATGACTTAGTTGACTCAGTAAGTCAAATTCTGACCCTAACTCAACCTCCCCTGATTGCTATTCTACATCAAAACATTGAAATGATGACTTGTACTGGGGTCTTTCTGTCCTCAGGACAGCGGGGTCCACAGGGACAGCCAGGGTCTGGAGGCTATGAATGTAAAGGGGACAGGGGTGACCTGGGCGCTCCAGGGGGCAGAGGCTTGGACGGGCCTACGGGGGACCTCGGACCTCCAGGGCTACCGGTGAGTCACTCCAGCGAAGAATACAAGACTAACTAAATGTCGCTTATGTTACAAAAGTGCCTTGAATGCTGGAAGAGATAGATCTTATAAGGAACACTGTGTATAATTTGAAGTCTATGGAGTCATTAATTAAATTTCTTTTGACCCCCTAGGGGCCAGGATCCATCCCTGGACCTCCAGGACCAATCGGTTCCCCAGGTCACTCTGGAACCCCAGGAGTCCCTGGTAATCTTATTTTATCCACAATCTTCTGCATTTTTTTTCTTCAGAAAACCAACCCTGTCATTACAGTATAGTGATGTGTTCACCAAACCTGTCATTACAGTAGTGATGTGTTCACCAAACCTGTCATTACAGTAGTGATGTGTTCACCAAACCTGTCATTACACTATAGTGATGTGTTCACCAAACCTGTCATTACAGTATAGTGATGTGTTCACCAAACCTGTCATTACACTATAGTGATGTGTTCACCAAACCTGTCATTACAGTATAGTGATGTGTTCACCAAACCTGTCATTACAGTATAGTGATGTGTTCACCAAACCTGTCATTACAGTATAGTGATGTGTTCACCAAACCTGTCATTACAGTATAGTGATGTGTTCACCAACCCTGTCATTACAGTGTAGTGATGTGTTCACCAAACCTGTCATTACAGTATAGTGATGTGTTCACCAAACCTGTCATTACAGTATAGTGATGTGTTCACCAAACCTGTCATTACAGTATAGTGATGTGTTCACCAAACCTGTCATTACAGTATAGTGATGTGTTCACCAACCCTGTCATTACAGTGTAGTGATGTGTTCACCAACCCTGTCATTACAGTAGTGATGTGTTCACCAAACCTGTCATTACAGTATAGTGATGTGTTCACCAAACCTGTCATTACAGTATAGTGATGTGTTCACCAACCCTGTCATTACAGTATAGTGATGTGTTCACCAACCCTGTCATTACAGTATAGTGATGTGTTCACCAAACCTGTCATTACAGTAGTGATGTGTTCACCAAACCTGTCATTACACTATAGTGATGTGTTCACCAAACCTGTCATTACAGTATAGTGATGTGTTCACCAAACCTGTCATTACAGTATAGTGATGTGTTCACCAAACCTGTCATTACAGTAGTGATGTGTTCACCAAACCTGTCATTACACTATAGTGATGTGTTCACCAAACCTGTCATTACAGTAGTGATGTGTTCACCAAACCTGTCATTACACTATAGTGATGTGTTCACCAAACCTGTCATTACACTATAGTGATGTGTTCACCAAACCTGTCATTACAGTATAGTGATGTGTTCACCAAACCTGTCATTACACTAGTGATGTGTTCACCAAACCTGTCATTACAGTAGTGATGTGTTCACCAAACCTGTCATTACACTATAGTGATGTGTTCACCAAACCTGTCATTACAGTATAGTGATGTGTTCACCAAACCTGTCATTACAGTATAGTGATGTGTTCACCAAACCTGTCATTACAGTATAGTGATGTGTTCACCAAGCCTGTCATTACAGTATAGTGATGTGTAAACCAAACCTGTCACTACACTATAGTGATGTGTTCACCAAGCCTGTCATTACAGTATAGTGATGTGTTCACTAAACTTGTCTTTACACTAGTGATGTGTTCACCAAACCTGTCATTACAGTATAGTGATGTGTTCACCAAACCTGTCATTACAGTATAGTGATGTGTAAACCAAACCTGTCATTACACTAGTGATGTGTTCACCAAGCCTGTCATTACACTAGTGATGTGTTCACCAAGCCTGTCATTACACTAGTGATGTGTTCACCAAACCTGTCATTACAGTATAGTGATGTGTACACCAAACCTGTCATTACACTAGTGATGTGTAAACCAAACCTGTCACTACACTATAGTGATGTGTTCACCAAACCTGTCATTACAGTATAGTGATGTGTACACCAAACCTGTCATTACAGTATAGTGATGTGTAAACCAAACCTGTCACTACACTATAGTGATGTGTTCACCAAGCCTGTCATTACAGTATAGTGATGTGTTCACTAAACTTGTCTTTACACTAGTGATGTGTTCACCAAACCTGTCATTACAGTATAGTGATGTGTACACCAAACCTGTCATTACAGTATAGTGATGTGTAAACCAAACCTGTCATTACAGTATAGTGATGTGTAAACCAAACCTGTCATTACACTAGTGATGTGTTCACCAAACCTGTCATTGCAGTATAGTGATGTGTACACCAAACCTGTCATTACAGTATAGTGATGTGTTCACCAAACCTGTCATTACAGTATAGTGATGTGTAAACCAAGCCTGTCACTACACTATAGTGATGTGTTCACCAAACCTGTCATTGCACTAGTGATGTGTTCACCAAACCTGTCATTGCACTAGTGATGTGTACACCAAACCTGTCATTACAGTATAGTGATGTGTTCACCAAACCTGTCATTACAGTATAGTGATGTGTAAACCAAACCTGTCATTACACTAGTGATGTGTTCACCAAGCCTGTCATTACACTAGTGATGTGTTCACCAAACCTGTCATTACAGTATAGTGATGTGTACACCAAACCTGTCATTACACTAGTGATGTGTACATCAAACCTGTCATTACACTAGTGATGTGTTCACCAAACCTGTCATTACAGTATAGTGATGTGTACACCAAACCTGTCATTACAGTATAGTGATGTGTAAACCAAACCTGTCACTACACTATAGTGATGTGTTCACCAAGCCTGTCATTACAGTATAGTGATGTGTTCACTAAACTTGTCTTTACACTAGTGATGTGTTCACCAAACCTGTCATTACAGTATAGTGATGTGTACACCAAACCTGTCATTACAGTATAGTGATGTGTAAACCAAACCTGTCATTACAGTATAGTGATGTGTTCACCAAACCTGTCATTACACTAGTGATGTGTTCACCAAACCTGTCATTACAGTATAGTGCTGTGTAAACCAAACCTGTCATTACACTAGTGATCTGTTCACCAAACCTGTCATTGCAGTATAGTGATGTGTACACCAAACCTGTCATTACAGTATAGTGATGTGTTCACCAAACCTGTCATTACAGTATAGTGATGTGTAAACCAAGCCTGTCACTACACAATAGTGATGTGTTCACCAAACCTGTCATTGCACTAGTGATGTGTTCACCAAACATGTCATTGCACTAGTGATGTGTACACCAAACCTGTCATTACAGTATAGTGATGTGTTCACCAAACCTGTCATTACAGTATAGTGATGTGTAAACCAAGCCTGTCACTACACTATAGTGATGTGTTCACCAAACCTGTCATTGCACTAGTGATGTGTTCACCAAACCTGTCATTGCACTAGTGATGTGTACACCAAACCTGTCATTACAGTATAGTGATGTGTACAGCCAGGAGTTTCTTCTAAACCCTTGTCCTGTCCATGAAGAACTCTGGGCACTGGTTCTAGTTCAAGTGTGTGTGTGTGTGTGTGTGTGTGTGTGTGTGTGTGTGTGTTCGTGTGTTCAGTTGAGGATTCAGTGTCTCTTGATGAACTGTGCTGTTTTAGGTGACATGGGTGATCCTAGTTTTAACCCCGGCCCGAAAGGACCAAATGGATCCAGAGGCCCGCCAGGACCACCAGGTCAATATTTAACACTGTTAAACTAAACATTGACAACTCAACATTTAACACTGAAAAGGCAACATTTAACTGTCAACGTCTAACCCTGAAAACTCAACATTTAACACAGTCGATATAAACACTGACAGCTCAACATTTAACACTCAACATAAAAAAAAAAATGACGACTCAACATTTAACACGGAAATCTGTACATTTAACACTGGAAATTCAACATTAAACACTCAACCTTCAACACTGAAAACCATTGAGACGACATTGAATTCATCAATGCAACGCTAAACAGTATCTTTAACACAATTTGTTTTCAAGCAGTTAGTCAAACCTACTCAAAGATTTGATTATGCACATATACAGGTTGTCCGGGGCTTGATGTGTCAGTGAGACCCGAAAAGGGGGATCCGGGCCCACCCGGTTACGCCGGTAACCAGGGACCTCCAGGTCACAGTGGGTTGCCAGGACAACCAGGATTAACAGGTTCTGTATTCTTTCTTCATGTGGAACTACAAGCCACATGGCCACCGTGATTCATTTCACCCAAACGGCATATTCTTTCTTACTTATTAACTATTCTATGGAGGTAAAAGTGAAGGCTATGCCATGTCTTCGCTACGGGCACCACATGCTAACGTTAGCACCATGAGTCAGCTACGGGCACCACAGGCTAACGTTAGCAAAATGAGTCTTAGCTACTGGCACCACATCCTAACGTTAGCACAATGAGTCTTAGCTATGGGCACCACAGGCTAACGTTAGCACAATGAGTCTTCGCTACGGGCACCACAGGCTAACGTTAGCACAATGAGTCTTCGCTACGGGCACCACAGGCTAACGTTAGTACAATGAGTCTTAGCTACGGGCACCACAGGCTAACGTTAGCACAATGAGTCTTCGCTACGGGCACCACAGGCTAACGTTAGCACAATGAGTCTTCGCTATGGGCACCACAGGCTAACGTTAGTACAATGAGTCTTAGCTACGGGCACCACAGGCTAACGTTAGCACAATGGGTCTCAGTAGCTCCTACTTTAGTTTTGTCTTAATCCATTGCTAAATTCAAGTTGCCTTCTCCCTGCCAGGCCCCCCAGGCCCTGAGGGTCAACAGGGACACAGCCCTCCAGGTCTGCCTGGCTTCCCCGGAAGCAAGGGAGACAAAGGATCGCCAGGACTGACAGGTAGTTATGCAAATGTATGTGAATGTGTGTACCTGTCTGTGATTCTAGTGGTAACATTTGTCTTTGTAGATGTTTTTTCTATACTTTGTCTATAACAAGTAATTTTACAACGTTGACCTTGTTGAACAAGATACAAACAGTTGGAAAACATGTATTTTATGAAAGTGTTTTTACTCGGGCAGGGCCATTGGGCTACCGGGGGTTTCCGGGTCCGAAGGGTCCTCTTGGCCCACGGGGCTGCAGCACGGCAGGCCTGGCTGACAGTTTCCTGCTGGCCCGACACAGCCAGACCATCAGAGTGCCTGACTGCCCCCAAGGCACCACCCTCATCTACTCTGGATACTCTCTGCTCTTCATCAATGGCAACAAAAGGGCTCACGGACAAGACCTGGGTAATGGAGTATGGAGACGCATAATCAATTCACCTGAGACACAAACACACACTTGAGCTGGTAGACTTTACATTCACACACACACACACACACACACGCACACACACACACACACACACACACACACACACACACACACACACACACACACACACTGTCACAACACCAAAATAAACTATGCACAGATGTATTATTTAGACCAACATTTCAAATGTTGGACGAAGAGGGTGTATAGGTGTCAGAGGGTGTATAGGTGTCAGAGGGTGTATAGGTGTCAGAGGGTGTATAGGTGTCAGAGGGTGTATAGGTGTCAGAGGGTGTATAGGTGTCAGAGGGTGTATAGGTGTCAGAGGGTGTATAGGTGTCAGAGGGTGTATAGGTGTCAGAGGGTGTATAGGTGTCAGAGGGTGTATAGGTGTCAGAGGGTGTATAGGTGTCAGAGGGTGTATAGGTGTCAGAGGGTGTATAGGTGTCAGAGGGTGTATAGGTGTCAGAGGGTGTATAGGTGTCAGAGGGTGTAAAGGTGTCAGAGGGTGTAAAGGTGTCAGAGGGTGTTATTGAAAGAATTTAATTCCTCTGTTTTAATTCCCAATTAAAATTAAACACTCTGTCAATTCATAAGAATTTGTAAGACCCTTATTTTATAGGAATGGACAGAGCCCGGTCTTAAAGTCAAATAGCAGCCTTTATTCAAGAGAGTACTCCCTCAATACAGGTTACCACAGGTTATAAACTGAAAATGACGTCATTAGTTCCAACACCACCCCGCGCCATCTCCGTTCCAGTACAAAGGCTGTATCTCGAGCCTTCCCACATCCGTCTCCCTACCAATTTAATATAATTTACGAGTCAAGGTTTTCTCGTGTAGGTAAGCATTCTAGGCAGTCTGATTCATTTGTACCAAGAAACAGATAGTCATTGTTCTAAACTCTTGACCACATTCACCCACATTATTTTCAGTACTGGGATCAGATAAGAAAATTCATACATATACAGTAACATTTAGTATTCTGATTAGTACATCCTGATTGAAATGTATACATAATTAGTCATTATAGATAAAAATTCCCTTAACAGGTGTAAAGATGTCAGAGGGTGTAAAGATGTCAGAGGGTGTAAAGATGTCAGAGGGTGTAAAGATGTCAGAGGGTGTAAAGATGTCAGAGGGTATAAACATGTCAGAGGGTGTAAAGATGTCAGAGGGTGTAAAGATGTCAGAGGGTGTAAAGATGTCAGAGGGTGTAAAGATGTCAGAGGGTGTAAAGATGTCAGAGGGTATAAACATGTCAGAGGGTGTAAAGATGTCAGAGGGTGTAAAGATGTCAGAGGGTGTAAAGATGTCAGAGGGTATAAACATGTCAGAGGGTGTAAAGATGTCAGAGGGTGTAAAGATGTCAGAGGGTGTATAGGTGTAAGTAATATGGTGGAAGCCTCTCAGCAGGCAAGGTGGAGCTAATACCTGTCTAATCCCTTCAGATCTACGGTGTCTCAGGGCTAAGGGTTCATTCAGGGTGAAAGAGGTGCTAAAATTGTGACTTTAGCAATCTTCGATGACCTCACCACTGTCCCCCAGGCTCCATTGGCAGCTGCCTGCCTCGTTTCTCCACCATGCCCTTCCTGTTCTGTGACACGGACAACACCTGTCGCTACGCCGCCCGCAATGACTACTCCTATTGGCTGTCCACGGAGAAGCCCATGCCACGCAGCATGGACCTGATCAGAGGAGACGAGATAAGCAGCTACATCAGCAGGTACACAGCCCAGAGAGAAAGGACTCACACACTGACTCACACACACACACTGACTCACACACAAACACACACTAACTCAAACACACACACACCAACTCAACCACACACTAACTCAAACACATACACTAACTCAAACACACACACACACACATATACACACACACTAACTCACACACACACACACACACACACACACACACACACACACACACACACACACACACACACATTAACTTAAGCACACACACTAACTCAAACACACACACTAACTCAAACACACACATTAACTCACACACACACACTAACTCACACACACACACTAGCTCACACACACGCAGTAACTAACTCACTCACACACACAGGCTAACTCACACACACATGCTAACTCACACACACACACACACTAACTCACACACACAATAACTCACACACACACACTAACTCAAACACACACACATTAACTCACACACCTACTCACACACACACTAACTCACGCAGGCCAAAAAATACAAGGACTCTGCAGTCTGCAATCTTCTTTATTTTGGAGCACGTTCCGACAGGTTTCACTGAAGTGTGTGTGTGTGTGTGTGTGTGTGTGTGTGTGTGTGTGTGTGTGTGTGTGTGTGTGTGTGTGTGTGTGTGTGTGTGTGTGTGTGTGTGTGTGTGTGTGTGTGTAATTAGGTGTTCAGTGTGTGAGGGCAGCTCCAATGCTATGGCCATCCACAGCCAGACCGCCCAGCTCCCAGACTGTCCTGGTGACTGGGAATCCCTGTGGACTGGATACTCCTTTGTCATGGTAACAACCTAGCCTGGTGGAACCATCCTGACCTTTGTCATAGTAACAACCTAGCCTGGTGGAACCATCCTGACCTTTGTCATAGTAACAACCTAGCCTGGTGGAACCATCCTGACCTTTGTCATGGTAACAACCTAGCCTGGTGGAACCATCCTGACCTTTGTCATGGTAACAACCTAGCCTGGTGGAACCATCCTGACCTTTGTCATAGTAACAACCTAGCCTGGTGGAACCATCCTGACCTTTGTCATGGTAACAACCTAGCCTGGTGGAACCATCCTGACCTTTGTCATAGTAACAACCTAGCCTGGTGGAACCATCCTGACCTGTGTCATAGTAACAACCTAGCCTGGTGGAACCATCCTGACCTTTGTCATAGTAACAACCTAGCCTGGTGGAACCATCCTGACCTTTGTCATGGTAACAACCTAGCCTGGTGGAACCATCCTGACCTTTGTCATAGTAACAACCTAGCCTGGTGGAACCATCCTGACCTGTGTCATAGTAACAACCTAGCCTGGTGGAACCATCCTGACCTTTGTCATAGTAACAACCTAGCCTGGTGGAACCATCCTGACCTTTGTCATGGTAACAACCTAGCCTGGTGGAACCATCCTGACCTATTTCACTTCACATATCAGTATGGCATTGCTCTTCAGTGATACATTTTGTACATATGTCTGTAATGAAGGGCATTATTCAAAATGTACTTGTCTGCGATTGGATCACCTTCAACCAATCAGAGGACGGCCTAATTGTGGTATTTTGTCCTAGATCCACCTAATGTTTCTGAGAGGATGCTTCCCATCTCTTTTCTCTTCTTCTTTCTCCTCCACTTCTCTCCTCCTCCACCTCTCTCCTCCACCACCTCTCTCCTCCACCTCTTTCCTTTTCTCCCAGCAAACGGGTGCGGGTGCTGAGGGGTCGGGCCAGTCTCTGGGCTCCCCAGGCTCGTGTCTAGAACACTTCCGCCAGGTCCCCTTCATCGAGTGTCACGGCCGGGGAACCTGTAACTACTTCCCTGACTCCTACAGCTTCTGGCTGGCCTTGCTCGACCCCAACCACATGTTCAGGTTAGAATCACCTCAGCAGAGACTGATTCAGTGTGTGTGTGTGTGTGTGCGCGCACGTGTGTGTGTGTGTGTGCGTGTGTGCGTGCGTGCGTGCGTGTGTGGTGAGGATGGAGGCCTGCAAAGTGCGTGCAGGCTTTTGTTCTAGCCCAGCTCTAACATACATGAAATGGCCACCTATCTATGCCTAACCTAATCTATCAATACTGTATCTTATTCTGTTTTGTTCTATGCTATACTCAACTATACCATACTATGTTGGATTTCATTTGAAGATGTAGACTTCTTGTGTTTTTACGATGTATCTGTCAACTCTAATGGTATAATACCCTGTATTTTACAGCACAGTATACAGTAATACTGTGTCAGCTTGAACTAAACCGTATGTCATGGCACTACTCTAAAAAGAGACTACTTTCCTCACAGTGCATACTTTACTGATCTAGGATCAGTTTTGCCTTTTTAAGATCATAAAGAATCAAATGATATGGACTGAGTGGACATGATCCTAGACCAGCACTCCTACTCGTTGATGCTTTGTGAATATGGGCCCTGTTCTGTGTGCTGCTCCCCCCCGCAGTAAGCCTGTGCCCCAGAGGGTGAAGGGACCTCTTCTAGAGAATGTCATCAGTCGTTGCCGCGTATGCAGGAAACCACAAAGCAACGGTAGTGCATTATAATCCACATTCAGTCTCAGGCAGTGCAAAATGAACCATTACTTTGACGGATGAGACTTTAAACAATGATAATAATCAAATTCTAATGTATTTATAATTGGGTGTTTTTTTTCCCCAGACAAATCCAGCCAGGCTCAAGCGATCACTCAAAATATTTGGAACATGTAAGATACTGTTTGCAAACTGGTATGGTTCCCAGTCCAAAAGACACGGCTGAATTATTCTGAATCAAGACAGACATGTTTATTTAAGATACCTTGGAACTACTGTTAATATCACCTTCTGGGTTGTAATTATATTGAGCTCTTCATGACTTGCACTGAGGACCACGCATGTGATTTTAATGTAACTAAGTGCTTTTATAAAGTCTCAAGCATTGTACTGTATATAACTATTGTGTTTGGCTCTATTAACATGTATATTTGATAATGTGTCTCGGTTATTCCCTTCAACATAGGGTGCTCTCTAACAAACAAATAAAACGTGATTATTTTTTTATTTTTTTTGTATTTGCAAAAAAAAAAAAAGTATTACAATGGTTGGATATTTCCAAATAAACATTCACTCAGAGTTGCGTCTGTGTAATTACTTGAGTTTAGGTCTAAATGCCATAACATTTTCTGAGCAGACAATCTACACTTTTAAATGGACCTTCTAGTCATTTTGCAGACGTTCGTATCCAGAACGTCTTAGTCAGTGCATTCATCTGAAGATAGCTAGGTGAGACAATAACCACATATCTCAGTCATAGTAAGCACATTTTTCCTCAATAAAGTCTAACTATACGTGTTGCCATAAATGGCATCACCATTTGACAGTGGGGAGAGTGGATCAAAATGGGACAATGTGGCTGGTGTTTTAGCCTCTCCCTCATTATCAGACACCAATGGTCTTACAGGAGCAGCAACATCCGCTACAGGGGTAGTAGGCTCAGGCAGCGGTAACACAAGCACCTGCTCTTCCAACAATACATTTAATACTATCCGTTTCACCTCCGCCTTAACTAAACTCTGCGGAATCGATACTGAATAATGGTCAGCCAAGGTCATTAAATCAACTCTACGACATTTGTCAAAAACCTCCCACGAAGGGTTATCCAAAAAAGATTTCAAATCAAAAGTAGTCATTTTTACACTACTTCACAAGTGCCAAAGGAAATAGCAAACACTAATGCTACTTCAGCTATGACGCTCAACACTGAACTATACCACTACAACAATCTACATGAGCGGCATGGGTGTCAGTTATGACATATCCCGGACGAGGCTCCACTTACTAAGAACGGCCATGCACCACCACCCACAGAATCGAGAAAGAGCTATCAATCTGTCAATCCTTTCCGTGTCCGGGCCGTTACCGAAGACAAAATCGGGTAACCAGTTTTTGTTAACGATAATGTGTATGGCTACAAGATACCCCGAGGCCATTCCTCTGAGAAGGATTACAGCCCCGGTAGTGAGTAAAGCCTTAATAAAATTCTTCACGACATTCGGGTTACCTAGGGTGGTACAAAGCGATCAAGGTACCAATTTCCTATCCAAGCTCTTCAGGCAGGTGTTAAAATCCTTGTCAATTACGCACCGTGTGTCAAGCGCCTATCACCCAGAGTCTCAGGGTGCACTTGAAAGATGGCATCAGACACTGAAGTCTATGCTACGTAAATATTGTTTGGAATCTGAGAAAGATTGGGATGAGGGAGTTCCTCTAGTTTTGTTTGCTGCTCGTGAAACTGTGCAGGAGTCCCTAGGTTTCAGCCCGGCTGAACTGGTGTTTGGTCACACAATGAGAGGACCAATGAAAGTCCTTAAAGAACAGTTCTTGTCCCAAGAGTTGTGTACCAGAGATGAGAATGTGTTGGACTACGTTAGTCGCTTTCGTGAGCGCCTACACCAAGCTTGTGCTCTCGCAAAGGAAGCTCTGTCTTCCTCACAGAGGAGCATGAAAAGACAATATGATAAAGAGGCTGTTTCTCGTCCACTACAGCCAGGTGACCAAGTACTGGTGTTATTACCTGTTCCAGGATCTTCACTGTCAGCTCGTTTCTCGGGTCCTTATTTAATTGAAAAGAAAATAAGTGAAACTGACTATGTGCTTCAAACTCCTGATAGACAACGCCAATCTCGTGTGTGTCACATTAACATGTTGAAAGCTTACCACACCCGACCCATCACACAGTTAGAGAGTTCAAAAACAGAGGAAGGTACTGCTGTCTCCTCTGCTACTACTGCTATGATAGTGGACTGTCATATTGATGATGTTGATGGCTTGGAGTTGCGCAATACTCAGCAGCAGTGTGTTAGATTGCCCAACTCAGAAATGCTGCTGTCTATCCAATCCGGTCTGGTTCATTTAACGGATGGACAGGCCAATGATATTGTGAGGCTACTACACAGTTTTCCATGTCTCTTTAATGACGTTCCTACTCGCACAAATGTGTTGGAACATGACATTAATGTTGGAAATGCTACACCTATCAAGCAACACCCATATCGTATCAACGCTTCCAAGAGGAAGATAATGAGGGATGAGGTGAGATATTTGTTGGAGAATGACCTGGCTAAGCCAAGTTCAAGCCCTTGGAGTTCTCCTTGCATTTTGGTTCCTAAACCTGATGGTACGTCCAGGTTATGTACGGATTATCGAAAGGTAAATTCTGTCACTATGCCAGATTCGTTCCCGTTACCCCGACTGGACGACTGTATCGACACTATTGGTGCTGCTAAGTATGTAACTAAGTTAGACCTCTTAAAAGGTTACTGGCAGGTTCCGTTAACTTCACGTGCTTCTGAGATTTCTGCCTTTGTGACCCCAGACAACTTCCTACAGTACTCAGTCATGGCTTTTGGGATGCGAAATGCACCAGCCACCTTCCAACGACTGGTTAACTCCGTATTAGCTGGCGTTCCTAATTGTAGTGCATACCTTGATGACCTAGTGATTTATTCGTCTGAGTGGTCAGATCATGTTGACTCGATAAGGGTAGTATGTGAACGGTTGGCAGCTGCTTCTCTAACCGTGAACTTGGCAAAGTGCGAGTTTGGGAAGGCTACTGTTACCTATCTCGGTAAAGAGGTTGGCCATGGACAGGTGCGCCCTGTTAATGCCAAGGTCTTGGCTATAACTGCATTCCCTGCACCTACCACCAGACGAGAGCTACGCCGCTTTTTAGGGATGGTTGGCTACTACCGTAGCTTCTGTAAAAATTTCTCTGCGGTAGTTGCTCCATTGACCGATTTGCTTAGTCCGGCTAGATCATTTGAGTGGTCCCCTGATTGTAAGAGAGCTTTTGAATCAGCGAAAGCACTCTTATGTAGTACACCTGTACTTGCTGCTCCTGATTTTGAACAACCGTTCAAACTTGAGGTAGATGCTAGTGCCAGAGGTGCTGGTGCTGTTCTACTGCAGCAGGACAAGAGTGGAGTGGATCATCCCGTTTGTTATTTTTCACGTAAATTTAATAAATGTCAAACAAACTATGCGACAATAGAACAAGAAGCTCTTGCTTTGTTGTTGGCTCTGCAATACTTTGAAGTATATATTGGTTCCAGTGCCCTACCCGTGATTGTATATACTGACCATAACCCCTTAGTTTTTCTCCACCGAATGTACAACCAGAACCAGCGCCTTATGCGTTGGGCGCTGATTGTACAAAATTATAATTTGGAGATCCGCCACAAAAAGGGTTCTGATAATGTGTTGGCAGATGCTTTGTCTCGTGTGTGAAAATGATTTCTGCATGTTGTGCAAGGTTGTTGCTTTGTTGGGAGTATTAATTGAAATACTGTAGTCGCAACCCCTAGGGTTGCTCTTTTAAGGGTGGGAGTGTTACGGATACAGTTATCCTGTGTGTGTGTGTGTATCCTGTGTGTGTGTTTCTTTTCTCTCCTTCTCCCCTCACAGGTGAAAATCATCACTCCCCAATCAATCATCAATCAGAAGACGCACCTCCTCATATTTCCTAAACCTATCACAGTTCTTTCCCCATGGTTTAAAAACCCCATCATTTGTTTGTTCTAGAGCTCAGCTCAATCTCTCTGTAAATGCCATGTCTGTAGGTCTCTGTTTTTCACTCTCGCTTTGTGTCGTAACCTCTCTTTTGTTTAAGCACCTCATAGCACTTTGTCATCACCTGTGAGTATTGTTTTTGGTTATGGTGTTTGTGTTTGATTGCTGGTGGAAAAGGGGGAAACCAAGACAAGTCGCCCATGGGCATACACTACCCGTAGGTGAACTTTGTTAAATACACTAGTTAGAACTGGGCGGACCACCCACTGTATTTTTGGTTAGTTAGTTAGCTGTTGTTAAAGTAGGCTAGTCTAGCTTAGGGGTGTTTTTGAATACTTATTGTTTCTTTCCTTGGGTCCAGCTCAGCCCCTTTTCCTGCTCCCCCCATTACCGTGTGTTTATAAATAAACCTAGAGTTTGACGGTAGATTTCAGTTGTCGTGCTTATTTCGTTCACACTTTTCCTTTGTCACAATAATAATTTGCATGAGTTATGTTACGAGTCTCATTACCATCCCCCCCTAGACTGTCGGGCCAAAAGGGATTCGTAACATAAGTGGGCTTGTCTTGGTTTCCCCCTTTTCCACCAGCAAACAAACACCATAACCAAAAACAATACTCACAGGTGATGACAAAGTGCTATGAGGTGCTTAAACAAAAGAGAGGTTACGACACAAAGCGAGAGTGAAAAACAGAGTCCTACAGACATGGCATTTACAGAGAGATTGAGCTGAGCTCTAGAACAAACAAATGATGGGGTTTTTAAACCATGGGGAAAGAACTGTGATAGGTTTAGGAAATATGAGGAGGTGTGTCTTCTGATTGATGATTGATTGGGGAGTGATGATTTTCACCTGTGAGGGGAGAAGGAGAGAAAAGAAACACACACACAGGATACACACACACACACAGGATAACTGTATCCGTAACAAATGGAACGTCTCTTCTCTCCTTGTCAGGGTACTATACTGTTAATGAGTGGGTTAATCCACCCCCCAGGCCCACTGAAGCCCATTCACCCCAGTGGAATAACTTTGATCTGGGGCTGCAGGATCATCTTCATTCATCTTTATGGCCAGTCACAGTAGTTGGCGTTAGCCTGCATTATGCTGTTATGAGAGGTCAGACCCAATTACTTGAGCATGAACAACACAACTGAAAGCTTGCTTTGATGTTTTCCGTTGTTGGTGCGATGTGGCAAACCTCATTGACTGGCACTAGACTGAAACATTATTGGCTAATTCCAAACAGACCTTGGAACTCGCTGAACCAGATGGATATTTATAAGGAACTTGTGTAAACCTCAAATGACCATCTGGATGACACATACTATTCAGTGGGAAAGAGCTCTATCATACAGCCCTGACATCATTAAGATTCTATCACACATGAGTAGGTGACACATCACTTTGGTTGTCGGGGAAACCACCTTTATAGCGAACTGAGAACAGGTCTGGGCAGGACATCCTATGTTTGAACAGGTCTGGACAGGACATCCTATGGAAATAACAAATGATGTGAATGTGTGCAGTCAGTGTACTAGTGAAAGCTGGATATAGCCGGTAGCTAATGGGAAAACACATGTCTGTCTAAGTCTACATTTACTTTCCACAGTTTACTGTTTCGTTTCCAAAATGCAATTCTACATCACAATGTACTGTTCAGTAAGAGACTAAAAGACCAACATCCTGTTCCTGACATATGACATTCTATCTTTAACTTCCACAGCCACAATCCCTATAACAAGAGTCGTCTCATCTCCTAAATAAAAAGGTCAACACACTGGAGCTGTCCATGGTGCCGAAGGTCAACGCACTGGAGCTGTCCATGGTGCTGAAGGTAAACACTGGAGCTGTCCATGGTGCTGAAGGTCAACACACTGGAGCTGTCTATGGTGCTGAAGGTCAACACACTGGAGCTGTCTATGGTGCTGAAGGTAAACACTGGAGCTGTCCATGGTGCTGAAGGTCAACACACTGGAGCTGTCTATGGTGCTGAAGGTAAACACTGGAGCTGTCCATGGTGCTGAAGGTCAACACACTGGAGCTGTCTATGGTGCTGAAGGTCAACACACTGGAGCTGTCTATGGTGCTGAAGGTAAACACTGGAGCTGTCCATGGTGCTGAAGGTAAACACTGGAGCTGTCTATGGTGCTGAAGGTAAACACTGGAGCTGTCTATGGTGCTGAAGATAAACACTGGAGCTGTCCATGGTGCTGAAAATCAACACACTGGGGCTGTCCATGGTGCTGAAAATCAACACGCTGGAGCTGTCCATGGTGCTGAAGATCAACACACTGGGGCTGTCCATGGTGCTGAAGGTCAATACACTTCAAAAACCTCTTACGCTAAAAGGGCATTATCATAATTTTCACAATTTCTGTGTTATTTCGCCCTCATAGTGTTGGAACTATTATAGAAATATACAGAAATCACATTTTTGACTGCACTGCCTCTTTAAATCGCACTACCATCAGAAAAACAGTATTGGCCCCTAAGGTAGAATAACTAATAACTCAGTAATCCATTTAATGGCTGTGATCGATAGCTTGAACATCCCTATGTCATAGTGGATAACAAAGCCACAGCATTTTTTAAAACACACTACTTTGACGTATGGCAATAACAGACATAAGCGACATGCAACTACTATGTTTAAATGTCACTTTTTTACGTATTCTAATGAGACCATGTTACAGAGCATAGTAAGCCATAGGAAGGCAGTACTACCACAGTTAATAGTCTAGTGGTTAGAACGTTGGGTCAGTAACCTGAAAGTGTTGCTGGACTGAATCCCCGAGCTGACATGGTGAAAATCTGCCGTTCTGCCCCCGAGCAAGACAGCTAACCCACTGTTCCCTGGGTGCTGAAGACGTGGATGTCGATGAAGGCAGCACCCCGCAGCTACCTGATTCAGAGGGGTTGGGTTAAATGCAGAAGACACATTTCAGTTGTACAACTGACTAGGTATCCCTGTTTCCCCTTAATATTAGAAAGACATTTTCTAATTTGCGTCCCAACACTTAATGCTCTATAGGCTTCTTTACACGTTGTGGAAACGTTGTGGAAACGTTGTGGGCACGTTGAGGAAACGTTGTGGACACGTTGTGGACACGTTGTGCCGTTGTGGACACATTGAGGACACGTTGTGGGACACGTTGAGGAAACGTTGTGCCGTTGTGGACACGTTGAGGACACGTTGTGGGACACGTTGTGGACACGTTGTGGGACACGTTGTGGACACGTTGTGGGACACGTTGTGGACACGTTGTGGGCACGTTGTGGACACGTTGTGGGACACGTTGTGGACACGTTGAGGACACGTTGTGGGACACGTTGAGGACACGTTGTGGGACACGTTGAGGACACGTTGTGGGACACGTTGAGTACACGTTGTGGACACGTTGTGGGACACGTTGTGCGACAAGTTGTGGGACACGTTGTGGACACGTTGTGGAAACGTTGTGGGACACGTTGTGGACACGTTGTGGGACACGTTGTGGACACGTTGTGGCAAGGTGCGGCAAAGTGCAAGGAACCTGTGAGGGACGGGCACTACTACCCCCTGTACTAACAGGATTAATCCACTCGGTGGAAGACCAATGGCAGCGGCGCTACATAATCCTCCTATAGAATATAATTCAATAAAGTTGAGCGCTATCCCCTTAAATGGGTAATCTGCAGTTGAAACAAAAACAAAGTACTCCCCGCCACTGTTTCTGTAAAAAGATGAGCGATGGGGCTGCTGATGCAAGGACTGACCGTCCATGCTATAAAAAGTATCATTTTCACCATGTTTTGAGGCTATACAGTGTTTGATTAAATTTACTTTTGTTAACAAACATTGGAGTAAAACAAGCTTATATTATGGGTTCTGATGGAGATGAATTGATCTCATGAAGCATTTATAAATTATAAACTTCCAAGAATCAATGTGTAGGTTACATATCATTCATTTATAAATAAATAAAAATAATGTATCAACTGCAGATTGCGCTTTTAGGGTCTACCTTCTTCCCTTTCAAGGTGAACTTCAATAAGAGGAGCCATATTATTGTGTCTTGGGCTTGCCAAGCATGACTGTGATAACAACATAAAACATGCATTTTAACTCAACATAATCTAAGTGACTGGTCTGCTAATGCTACTGTGTGAATACATATATGCTACAACCAAGGCCAGGTCCGTTTTTAACACAGTGAATCTGTATAACATGTTTTTTTTGTTGCGCAAAATGGTCATTATTTGGCTAATAATGTGGATCTCAAGGAAAAAAATGGGCAGTTGTGTTACAAATGCCAGGGATGATTTTTGGTCCAAGTCTGCCCCTGGCTACAACTGTAATAAGAGGGGCGGGAGAGGGGATACAACGGACTAACAGATATATGTCAAACAGAGTGGAAATCTCATTAATAGACAAGGCAGACGGAACCAGTGTGAGCCTGCCGCGATGTTGAGCGACTTCCGCGACCTCTGGATTCCCCAATATCTTCCCGTTTTATGGCGCAGAAAAAGGGTTAATGAGATCACTTTTTGCGCCATGTCGGTGTCATTAACGTTTAATTTCACGAGTGCACATTGCGCGGCCAGTCGCACGGAAACCAGCTTGTAATAGCAGAGTGTGTGGATCTGTGTGCGTGCAAATATGTGAAAACAACCGATGATGACATTATATTCACTAAGGCCTCTATATCCGCAATGACGTGAGTGTGGGTACCAGCTATAGCTGAGGCAGTAATAGGAGAAAAAAAAAACATGTAGGCCCCACGCGCACACACAGCACGAGTGGAATTTATGGCCTGAATAAATGGTGCGTTAAAGACTACAGGCTACAAATTAAAATTACCTGTAACATTTTTTTATTATGCTCCAACATCTCGTTGTAAAATATGCAGTCTTGCAACTATGAGAAGAAAAAGAGTTGCCTTTAGTTCCAGACCCCTAATGACTGTTGTAAATGATCTGTCACATCACATGCTTTACTGCATCACTGAGGACAAATACAATTGCATTACCTCACCCTCATCTTACGTAATACGTTGGTTTAAAAAGACCAGATACCGGGGTAGCTGCAAGTTATTCAGAGTTTCGTTCCATCATTCCATCTTGGGACATCTCATCTATACCAGCTCAAGAGACCTACCAGAGTCCAGATGGCCCTCGCCGGAATCTGGTGCGCATTTGTGCTTGTGTGTGTCAGTCTGTGTCAGACGGGGAAGGTCGACTCTTTCGGAGTGTCTTCGTATCTCAAGCTCGGACACCAAGATAAACCAACATGGCTCGAAACCTTACAGGATAAACAGGTGAGGGGCATGGTGTTCTGTTTGTACTCGTTTAAGGTTTCTGAAAATTAGGCTATATAAAGTTGACGTTACTTAGTGGCACATGCTTGCATTAAATTAAATGAGTGGATTTGTCCATTGTGCTGAAATGGCTAATTGGAAAAATGGCAGTAAACGCACAAAATGACAGGCTCCTTCACTTTGGAAGTTGTATTTTAGTAGACAAGCCTACCTATGCTATGCTATATGCTATTTTAATTAACAAGGAATGCATTTAACATTGCAGCTATGTAAGAACATATCGTTTTTCTTTCACAGGTATCCGCTGACGACAAATACAACCTCGTCTGGCTGCTGTACACGCTTTCACAGTCACACCACGACAGCACGTTGAAAATAAACTCCCTCCCTCGTGGACCGGAGAGTGTCGGGAAACAGGAGAGTAGGCGCGAGACTATGCCACAGGACTCGCGCGTTCGTAAAGAAGGCTGCAAAGTGTTCTTCTGGAAGTCATGGACCGCCTGCTGATCGTCTGCTTTTACTCCCAAACAGATGCTCTTCTAATCGACGACAGTTTTCATTACAAATCCTTACCTGCTTGCCAAAGTTTTTACGAAATTGTTCATTTAACGTATTATTTTTCTTAATTAATTTTAAGTTACATGGTTGTGAGGCTATAGCCTATTTGTCAAGTTTAAATAAAATCTGAATTATTTATTAATCGTTTGTCTCCAGAATTATACTTTTCTCTCTCTCTCAATTCAATTTCAATTTAAGGGACTTTATTGACGCGGGAAACATATGTTTATATTGCCAAATCAAGTGAATTAGATAATAAAGTGATAACAAAGAAAAGTGAAATCTCTCTCATTTCTTAGAATGTTAGATAGTATTTCTTAGAACAGTAGGCTATGCGATGATACAGATTAGAATGGACTTTAAATGGGTAATCTGCATTTGATACATCCATTTATTTTGTACTTTTAAATTAATGATGTATACCTGTAGGCCACCCATTTGTTATTTTTTAGACATTTTTATTTATCTTTGTTATTTTCTGTTGGGCGGGGTCACAGGAACATGATCCATGTCTAATGATATGTTTCTAATAACCTCTAACCGTAGGCTGCCACTCATTGTTTCTTGAAGAATATAACTTATAAATGCCTCATGAGCTTAGTTCAACCGTCGTACATCATCAGAACCTAAAATATGTTTGTTTTTTTACTCCATTGTCTGTAAACCATGTAGGCTAATTGTAAACAAACACCATATAGCTGTTAAACACGGTCAAAAAATGATCATTTGATATCTTGGATGGTCAGTCCTTGTATTCATAGCGCTGGGTATGAATTTGAGAGTGGTTACATTTCTCCATCCCCAAGGAATTAAGAAATCTATAATTATTAAAATGAGCAATGTCAGAGTCCAGAATATAAATATATATATGAATATGATGGTGTGTATAGACATTAAGGACAGTAAATGAATAGAGAAGGTGTGTACAGCAGTAGTCATATAGGATGAGCTTTGACCTGAATACAGTAAATACATATGAAGTTGGTAAAACAGTATAAACATGATTAAAGTGACCAGTGTTCAATGACTATATACATAGGGCAGCAGTCTCTAAGGTGCAGGGTAGAGTACTGGGTGGTAGCCGGCTAGTAACAGTCTCTAAGGGGTAGAGTACGGGGTGGTAGCCGGCTAGTAACAGTCTCTAAGGTGCAGGGTAGAGTACGGGGCGGTAGCCGGCTAGTAACAGTCTCTAAGGGGTAGAGTACCGGGTGGTAGCCGGCTAGTAACAGTCTCTAAGGGGTAGAGTACGGGGTGGTAGCCGGCTAGTAACAGTCTCTAAGGGGTAGAGTACGGGGTGGTAGCCGGCTAGTAACAGTCTCTAAGGGGTAGAGTACGGGGTGGTAGCCGGCTAGTAACAGTCTCTAAGGGGTAGAGTACAGGGTGGTAGCCGGCTAGTAACAGTCTCTAAGGGGTAGAGTACTGGGTGGTAGCCGGCTAGTAACAGTCTCTAAGGGGTAGAGTACTGGGTGGTAGCCGGCTAGTAACAGTCTCTAAGGGGTAGAGTACCGGGTGGTAGCCGGCTAGTAACAGTCTCTAAGGTGCAGGGTAGAGTACAGGGTGGTAGCCGGCTAGTAACAGTCTCTAAGGGGTAGAGTACCGGGTGGTAGCCGGCTAGTAACAGTCTCTAAGGTGCAGAGTAGAGTACCGGGTGGTAGCCGGCTAGTAACAGTCTCTAAGGTGCAGAGTACCGGGTGGTAGCCGGCTAGTAACAGTCTCTAAGGTGCAGAGTAGAGTACAGGGTGGTAGCCGGCTAGTAACAGTCTCTAAGGGGTAGAGTACTGGGTGGTAGCCGGCTAGTAACAGTCTCTAAGGGGTAGAGTACTGGGTGGTAGCCGGCTAGTAACAGTCTCTAAGGGGTAGAGTACCGGGTGGTAGCCGGCTAGTAACAGTCTCTAAGGGGTAGAGTACTGGGTGGTAGCCGGCTAGTAACAGTCTCTAAGGGGTAGAGTACCGGGTGGTAGCCGGCTAGTAACAGTCTCTACGGGGTAGAGTACTGGGTGGTAGCCGGCTAGTAACAGTCTCTAAGGTGCAGAGTAGAGTACCGGGTGGTAGCCGGCTAGTAACAGTCTCTAAGGTGCAGAGTACCGGGTGGTAGCCGGCTAGTAACAGTCTCTAAGGTGCAGAGTAGAGTACAGGGTGGTAGCCGGCTAGTAACAGTCTCTAAGGGGTAGAGTACTGGGTGGTAGCCGGCTAGTAACAGTCTCTAAGGGGTAGAGTACTGGGTGGTAGCCGGCTAGTAACAGTCTCTAAGGGGTAGAGTACCGGGTGGTAGCCGGCTAGTAACAGTCTCTAAGGGGTAGAGTACTGGGTGGTAGCCGGCTAGTAACAGTCTCTAAGGGGTAGAGTACCGGGTGGTAGCTGGCTAGTAACAGTCTCTAAGGTGCAGGGTAGAGTACAGGGTGGTAGCCGGCTAGTAACAGTCTCTAAGGGGTAGAGTACCGGGTGGTAGCCGGCTAGTAACAGTCTCTAAGGTGCAGGGTAGAGTACAGGGTGGTAGCCGGCTAGTAACAGTCTCTAAGGGGTAGAGTACCGGGTGGTAGCCGGCTAGTAACAGTCTCTAAGGTGCAGGGTAGAGTACAGGGTGGTAGCCGGCTAGTAACAGTCTCTAAGGGGTAGAGTACCGGGTGGTAGCCGGCTAGTAACAGTCTCTAAGGTGCAGAGTAGAGTACCGGGTGGTAGCCGGCTAGTAACAGTCACTATGGGGTAGAGTACCGGGTGGTAGCCGGCTAGTAACAGTCTCTAAGGTGCAGAGTAGAGTACCGGGTGGTAGCCGGCTAGTAACAGTCTCTAAGGTGCAGGGTAGAGTACAGGGTGGTAGCCGGCTAGTAACAGTCTCTAAGGGGTAGAGTACCGGGTGGTAGCCGGCTAGTAACAGTCTCTAAGGTGCAGAGTAGAGTACCGGGTGGTAGCCGGCTAGTAACAGTCACTATGGGGTAGAGTACCGGGTGGTAGCCGGCTAGTAACAGTCTCTAAGGTGCAGAGTAGAGTACCGGGTGGTAGCCGGCTAGTAACAGTCTCTAAGGTGCAGAGTACCGGGTGGTAGCCGGCTAGTAACAGTCTCTAAGGTGCAGAGTAGAGTACCGGGTGGTAGCCGGCTAGTAACAGTCACAATGGGGTAGAGTACCGGGTGGTAGCCGGCTAGTAACAGTCTCTAAGGTGCAGAGTAGAGTACCGGGTGGTAGCCGGCTAGTAACAGTCTCTAAGGTGCAGGGTAGAGTACAGGGTGGTAGACGGCTAGTAACAGTCTCTAAGGGGTAGAGTACCGGGTGGTTGCCGGCTAGTAACAGTCTCTAAGGTCCAGGGTAGAGTACAGGGTGGTAGCCGGCTAGTAACAGTCTCTAAGGGGTAGAGTACCGGGTGGTAGCCGGCTAGTAACAGTCTCTAAGGTGCAGAGTAGAGTACCGGGTGGTAGCCGGCTAGTAACTGTCTCTAAGGGGTAGAGTACTGGGTGGTAGCCGGCTAGTAACAGTCTCTAAGGGGTAGAGTACCGGGTGGTAGCCGGCTAGTAACAGTCTCTAAGGGGTAGAGTACTGGGTGGTAGCCGGCTAGTAACAGTCTCTAAGGGGTAGAGTACCGGGTGGTAGCCGGCTAGTAACAGTCTCTAAGGTGCAGGGTAGAGTACAGGGTGGTAGCCGGCTAGTAACAGTCTCTAAGGGGTAGAGTACCGGGTGGTAGCCGGCTAGTAACAGTCTCTAAGGTGCAGGGTAGAGTACAGGGTGGTAGCCGGCTAGTAACAGTCTCTAAGGGGTAGAGTACCGTGTGGTAGCCGGCTAGTAACAGTCTCTAAGGTGCAGGGTAGAGTACAGGGTGGTAGCCGGCTAGTAACAGTCTCTAAGGGGTAGAGTACCGGGTGGTAGCCGGCTAGTAACAGTCTCTAAGGTGCAGAGTAGAGTACCGGGTGGTAGCCGGCTAGTAACAGTCACTATGGGGTAGAGTTCCGGGTGGTAGCCGGCTAGTAACAGTCTCTAAGGTGCAGAGTAGAGTACCGGGTGGTAGCCGGCTAGTAACAGTCTCTAAGGTGCAGGGTAGAGTACAGGGTGGTAGCCGGCTAGTAACAGTCTCTAAGGGGTAGAGTACCGGGTGGTAGCCGGCTAGTAACAGTCTCTAAGGTGCAGAGTAGAGTACCGGGTGGTAGCCGGCTAGTAACAGTCACTATGGGGTAGAGTACTGGGTGGTAGCCGGCTAGTAACAGTCTCTAAGGTGCAGAGTAGAGTACCGGGTGGTAGCCGGCTAGTAACAGTCTCTAAGGTGCAGGGTAGAGTACAGGGTGGTAGACGGCTAGTAACAGTCTCTAAGGGGTAGAGTACCGGGTGGTAGCCGGCTAGTAACAGTCTCTAAGGTGCAGGGTAGAGTACAGGGTGGTAGCCGGCTAGTAACAGTCTCTAAGGGGTAGAGTACCGGGTGGTAGCCGGCTAGTAACAGTCTCTAAGGTGCAGAGTAGAGTACCGGGTGGTAGCCGGCTAGTAACTGTCTCTAAGGGGTAGAGTACTGGGTGGTAGCCGGCTAGTAACAGTCTCTAAGGGGTAGAGTACCGGGTGGTAGCCGGCTAGTAACAGTCTCTAAGGGGTAGAGTACTGGGTGGTAGCCGGCTAGTAACAGTCTCTAAGGGGTAGAGTACCGGGTGGTAGCCGGCTAGTAACAGTCTCTAAGGTGCAGGGTAGAGTACAGGGTGGTAGCCGGCTAGTAACAGTCTCTAAGGGGTAGAGTACCGGGTGGTAGCCGGCTAGTAACAGTCTCTAAGGTGCAGGGTAGAGTACAGGGTGGTAGCCGGCTAGTAACAGTCTCTAAGGGGTAGAGTACCGGGTGGTAGCCGGCTAGTAACAGTCTCTAAGGTGCAGAGTAGAGTACCGGGTGGTAGCCGGCTAGTAACAGTCACTATGGGGTAGAGTACCGGGTGGTAGCCGGCTAGTAACAGTCTCTAAGGTGCAGAGTAGAGTACCGGGTGGTAGCCGGCTAGTAACAGTCTCTAAGGTGCAGAGTACCGGGTGGTAGCCGGCAAGTAACAATCTCTAATGTGCAGAGTAGAGTACCGGGTGGTAGCCGGCTAGTAACAGTCACTATGGGGTAGAGTACCGGGTGGTAGCCGGCTAGTAACAGTCTCTAAGGTGCAGAGTAGAGTACCGGGTGGTAGCCGGCTAGTAACAGTCTCTAAGGTGCAGGGTAGAGTACAGGGTGGTAGCCGGCTAGTAACAGTCTCTAAGGGGTAGAGTACCGGGTGGTAGCCGGCTAGTAACAGTCTCTAAGGTGCAGGGTAGAGTACAGGGTGGTAGCCGGCTAGTAACAGTCTCTAAGGGGTAGAGTACCGGGTGGTAGCCGGTTAGTAACAGTCTCTAAGGTGCAGGGTAGAGTACAGGGTGGTAGCCGGCTAGTAACAGTCTCTAAGGGGTAGAGTACCGGGTGGTAGCCGGCTAGTAACAGTCTCTAAGGTGCAGAGTAGAGTACCGGGTGGTAGCCGGCTAGTAACAGTCACTATGGGGTAGAGTACCGGGTGGTAGCCGGCTAGTAACAGTCACTAAGGGATAGAGTACCGGGTGGTAGCCGGCTAGTAACAGTCTCTAAGGTGCAGGGTAGAGTACAGGGTGGTAGCCGGCTAGTAACAGTCTCTAAGGGGTAGAGTACCGGGTGGTAGCCGGCTAGTAACAGTCTCTAAGGTGCAGAGTAGAGTACCGGGTGGTAGCCGGCTAGTAACAGTCACTATGGGGTAGAGTACCGGGTGGTAGCCGGCTAGTAACAGTCTCTAAGGTGCAGAGTAGAGTACCGGGTGGTAGCCGGCTAGTAACAGTCTCTAAGGTGCAGAGTACCGGGTGGTAGCCGGCTAGTAACAGTCTCTAAGGTGCAGAGTAGAGTACCGGGTGGTAGCCGGCTAGTAACAGTCACTATGGGGTAGAGTACCGGGTGGTAGCCGGCTAGTAACAGTCTCTAAGGTGCAGGGTAGAGTACAGGGTGGTAGCCGGCTAGTAACAGTCTCTAAGGGGTAGAGTACCGGGTGGTAGCCGGCTAGTAACAGTCTCTAAGGTGCAGAGTAGAGTACCGGGTGGTAGCCGGCTAGTAACAGTCACTATGGGGTAGAGTACCGGGTGGTAGCCGGCTAGTAACAGTCTCTAAGGTGCAGAGTAGAGTACCGGGTGGTAGCCGGCTAGTAACAGTCTCTAAGGTGCAGAGTAGAGTACCGGGTGGTAGCCGGCTAGTAACAGTCTCTAAGGTGCAGAGTAGAGTACCGGGTGGTAGCCGGCTAGTAACAGTCACTATGGGGTAGAGTACTGGGTGGTAGCCGGCTAGTAACAGTCACTAAGGTGCAGAGTAGAGTACCGGGTGGTAGCCGGCTAGTAACAGTCTCTAAGGTGCAGAGTAGAGTACCGGGTGGTAGCCGGCTAGTAACAGTCACTATGGGGTAGAGTACCGGGTGGTAGCCGGCTAGTAACAGTCACTAAGGTGCAGAGTAGAGTACCGGGTGGTAGCCGGCTAGTAACAGTCACTATGGGGTAGAGTACCGGGTGGTAGCCGGCTAGTAACAGTCACTAAGGTGCAGAGTAGAGTACCGGGTGGTAGCCGGCTAGTAACAGTCTCTAAGGGGTAGAGTACCGGGTGGTAGCCGGCTAGTAACAGTCACTATGGGGTAGAGTACCGGGTGGTAGCCGGCTAGTAACAGTCACTAAGGTGCAGAGTAGAGTACCGGGTGGTAGCCGGCTAGTAACAGTCACTATGGGGTAGAGTACTGGGTGGTAGCCGGCTAGTAACAGTCACTATGGGGTAGAGTACCGGGTGGTAGCCGGCTAGTAACAGTCTCTAAGGTGCAGAGTAGAGTACCGGGTGGTAGCCGGCTAGTAACAGTCTCTAAGGGGTAGAGTACCGGGTGGTAGCCGGCTAGTAACAGTCTCTAAGGTGCAGAGTAGAGTACCGGTTGGTAGCCGGCTAGTAACAGTCTCTAAGGTGCAGAGTAGAGTACCGGGTGGTAGCCGGCTAGTAACAGTCACTATGGGGTAGAGTACCGGGTGGTAGCCGGCTAGTAACAGTCTCTAAGGTGCAGAGTAGAGTACCGGGTGGTAGCCGGCTAGAACAGTGACTAGCGTTCAGGGCAGGGTACTGGCGGAGGCCAGCAAATGATGACTATTTAACAGTCTAATGATCTGGAGATAAAAGCTGTTTTCAGTCTCTCAGTTCCAGCTTTGATGCACCTGTACTGTCAACAGTGGTGGTGGTGGTGGTGGTGGTGGTGGTGGTGGTGGTGGTGGTGGTGGTGGTGGTGGTGGTGGTGGTGGTGGTGGGGGGATGGATGTGTTATTGTTGGAACTGCACATTGCCCCTTTAAATCTGTACTAAAACGAAGGAATGTTTTTTTTTATTTTCTTTGTGTTTCATTTCGATAGCTTGGTGTATCGTGGGCTGCAGCACTTCATCAGCAGCAGAGGGGGCTCTTCGCCTGGCGTTCCCACTCCATCTACCTGAAATGCATAACATGTCTGCAATGTCACCTAGATTTACTTCAATAATCTATACACGACAGTAGTAAAGAGGTTAACACATCACCGTTATAGATGGATATTCTCTTGCCAGTGCACTTCTATACGACATTAACAGGACTACAATTTAGTATGCCACCTATGCTGGGTTGTCTGTGAGTCTCAGTTGACCTGGTATGCTCATAAGAGCCTGAATTTGTGATGTGTAGGCACACTGAGGTATCAGACTGTGAAGCAACACAAACATTGGCACAGACACATGCATATTTCATAGTTTTGATGCCTTCACTTATTCTACAATGTAGAAAATAGTAAAAATCAAGAAAAATCCTTGAATGAGTAGGTGTGGCCAAACGTTTGACTGGTACTGTATGTACTGTATGAAGGCAAAAATGTACATAACTTCCAGTGTGCATGTGTAATAGATGTGAAATAGATGTGTAATTGATGTGTAATAGATGTTAAATGGATGTGAAATAGATGTGTAATAGATGTGTAATAGATTTTAAATGGATGTGAAATAGATGTGAAATGGATGTGGCTGTGAAATAGATGTGGCTGTGTAATGGATGTGAAATGGATGTGTAATGGATGTAGCTGGTTAATGATGTAGATGTGTAATAGATGTGTAATGATGTAGATGTGTAATGATGTGGCTGTGAAATGGATGTGTAATGGATGTAGCTGGTTAATGATGTAGATGTGTAATAGATGTGTAATGATGTAGATGTGTAATGATGTGGCTGTGTAATGGATGTGTAATAGATGTGTAATAGATGTGTATGTGTGCAGGATGCATATCTTATGTATGAGCTTGGGTTTGAAATAATGAAATAAGCATTCATGAATGAATAGGGCTAAAAGAGAAAATAGAGAGAATGTGAGATGGAATGAGACGGAGCGAGAGGGAGTGAGGGGGAGTGAGATCAAATCAAATCAAATCAAATTTATTTATATAGCCCTTCGTACATCAGCTGATATCTCAAAGTGCTGTACAGAAACCCAGCCTAAAACCCCAAACAGCAAGCAATGCAGGTGTAGAAGCACGGTGGCTAGGAAAAACTCCCTAGAAAAGCCAAAACCTAGGAAGAAACCTAGAGAGGAACCAGGCTATGTGGGGTGGCCAGTCCTCTTCTGGCTGTGCCGGGTAGAGATTATAACAGAACATGGCCAAGATGTTCAAATGTTCATAAATGACCAGCATGGTCGAATAATAATAAGGCAGAACAGTTGAAACTGGAGCAGCAGCACGGCCAGGTGGACTGGGGACAGCAAGGAGTCATCATGTCAAGTAGTCCTGGGGCATGGTCCTAGGGCTCAGGTCAGTTGAAACTGGAGCAGCAGCACGGCCAGGTGGACTGGGGACAGCAAGGAGTCATCATGTCAGGTAGTCCTGGGGCATGGTCCTAGGGCTCAGGTCCTCCGAGAGAGAGAAGGAGAGAATTAGAGAACGCACACTTAGATTCACACAGGACACCGAATTGGACAGGAGAAGTACTCCAGATATAACAAACTGACCCCAGCCCCCGACACATAAACTACTGCAGCATAAATACTGAAGGCTGAGACAGGAGGGGTCAGGAGACACTGTGGCCCCACCCGAGGACACCCCGGACAGGGCCAAACAGGAAGGATATAACCCCACCCACTATGCCAAAGCACAGCCCCCACACCACTGGAGGGATATCTTCAACCACCAACTTACCATCCTGAGACAAAGCTGAGTATAGCCCGCAAAGATCTCCGCCACGGCACAACCCAAGGGGGGCGCCAACCCAGACAGGATGACCACATCAGTGAATCAACCCACTCAGGTGACGCACCCCCTCAGGGACGGCATGAGAGAGCCCCAGCAAGCCAGTGACTCAGCCCCTGTAATAGGGTTAGAGGCAGAGAATCCCAGTGGAAAGAGGGGAACCGGCCAGGCAGAGACAGCAAGGGTGGTTCGTTGCTCCAGAGCCTTTCCGTTCACCTTCCCACTCCTGGGCCAGACTACACTCAATCATATGACCCACTGAAGAGATGAGTCTTCAGTAAAGACTTAAAGGTTGAGACCGAGTTTGCGTCTCTGACATGGGTAGGCAGACCGTTCCATAAAAATGGAGCTCTATAGGAGAAAGCCCTGCCTCCAGCTGTTTGCTTAGAAATTCTAGGGACAATTAGGAGGCCTGCGTCTTGTGACCGTAGCGTACGTGTAGGTATGTACGGCAGGACCAAATCAGAGAGATAGGTAGGAGCAAGCCCATGCAATGCTTTGTAGGTTAGCAGTAAAACCTTGAAATCAGCCCTTGCTTTGACAGGAAGCCAGTGTAGGGAGGCTAGCACTGGAGTAATATGATCAAATTTTTTGGTTCTAGTCAGAATTCTAGCAGCCGTATTTAGCACTAACTGAAGTTTATTTAGTGCTTTATCCGGGTAGCCGGAAAGTAGAGCATTGCAGTAGTCTAACCTAGAAGTGACAAAAGCATGGATTAATTTTTCTGCATCATTTTTGGACAGAAAGTTTCTGATTTTTGCAATGTTACGTAGATGGAAAAAAGCTGTCCTTGAAATGGTCTTGATATGTTCTTCAAAAGAGAGATCAGGGTCCAGAGTAACGCCGAGGTCCTTCACAGTTTTATTTGAGATGACTGTACAACCATTAAGATTAATTGTCAGATTCAACAGAAGATCTCTTTGTTTCTTGGGACCTAGAACAAGCATCTCTGTTTTATCCGAGTTTAAAAGTAGAAAGTTTGCTGCCATCCACTTCCTTATGTCTGAAACACATGCTTCTAGCGAGGGCAATTTTGGGGCTTCACCATGTTTCATTGAAATGTACAGCTGTGTATCATCCGCATAGCAGTGAAAGTTAACATTATGTTTTCGAATAACATCCCCAAGAGGTAAAATATATAGTGAAAACAACAGCGGTCCTAAAACGGAACCTTGAGGAACACCGAAATTTACAGTTGATTTGTCAGAGGACAAACCATCCACAGAGACAAACTGATATCTTTCCGACAGATAAGATCTAAACCAGGCCAGAACTTGACCGTGTAGACCAATTTGGGTTTCCAATCTCTCCAAAAGAATGTGGTGATCGATGGTATCAAAAGCAGCACTAAGGTCTAGGAGCACGAGGACAGATGCAGAGCCTCGGTCCGATGCCATTAAAATGTCATTTACCACCTTCACAAGTGCCGTCTCAGTGCTATGATGGGGTCTAAAACCAGACTGAAGCATTTCATATACATTGTTTGTCTTCAGGAAGGCAGTGAGTTGCTGAGCAACAGCCTTTTCTAAGATTTTTGAGAGGAATGGAAGATTCGATATAGGCCGATAGTTTTTTATATTTTCTGGGTCAAGGTTTGGCTTTTTCAAGAGAGGCTTTATTACTGCCACTTTTAGTGAGTTTGGTACACATCCGGTGGATAGAGAGCCGTTTATTATGTTCAACATAGGAGGGCCAAGCACAGGAAGCAGCTCTTTCAGTAGTTTAGTTGGAATAGGGTCCAGTAAGCAGCTTGAAGGTTTAGAGGCCATGATTATTTTCATCATTGTGTCAAGAGATATAGTACTAAAACACTTGAGCGTCTCTCTTGATCCTAGGTCCACGCAGAGATGGGGTGAGATGGAATGAGAGGGAGTGAGATGATTAAGAGGGGAGTGAGATGGGGTGAGATGGAATGAGAGGGAGTGAGGGGGAGTGAGATGGGGTGAGATGGAATGAGAGGGAGTGAGATGAGTAAGAGGGGAGTGAGATGGAATGAGAGGAAGGAATAAGATGGAGAGAGAGGGAATAAGATGAGAGAGAGGGGGAATAAGATGGAGAGAGGGGGAATAAGATGAGAGAGAGGGGGAATAAGATGGAGAGAGGGGGAATAAGATGGAGAGAGAGGGAATAAGATGGAGAGAGAGGGGGAATAAGATGGAGAGAGAGGGAATAAGATGAGAGAGGGGGAATAAGATGGAGAGAGAGGGAATAAGATGGAGAGAGAGGGAATAAGATGAGAGAGAGGGAATAAGATGAAAGAGAGGGAATAAGATGAGAGAGAGGGGGAATAAGATGAGAGAGAGGGGGAATAAGATGAGAGAGAGGGAATAAGATGAGAGAGAGGGAATAAGATGAAGAGAGAGGGAATAAGATGGAGAGAGAGGGAATAAGATGGAGAGAGGGGGAATAAGATGAGAGAGAGGGAATAAGATGAGAGAGAGGGGGAATAAGATGAGAGAGAGGGGGAATAAGATGAGAGAGAGGGGGAATAAGATGAGAGAGGGAATAAGATGGAGAGAGAACTAATTAGATGGAGAGAGAGAGGAAATAAGATGGAGAGAGGGAATAAGATGGAGAGAGAACTAATTAGATGGAGAGAGAGGGGGAATAAGATGAGAGAGAGGAAATAAGATGGAGAGAGGGAATCAATTGGAGAGAGAGGGAATAAGATGGAGAGAGAGGGGGAATAAGATGAGAGAGAGGGGGAATAAGATGAGAGAGAGGGAATAAATTGGAGAGAGAGGGAATAAGATGGAGAGAGAGGGGGAATAAGATGAGAGAGAGGAAATAAGATGGAGAGAGGGAATAAATTGGAGAGAGAATGAATAAGATGGAGAGGGGGAATAAGATGGAATAAGGGCTATAGGGATTGATCTGTTCGGTCCCTGAGCTAATGGGAAAGAGCAGAACAGCATTGTAAAATAACAGGAAACACTGCCAGCCGAATTACATGATCATACCTGCAGAGGTTGGTGTGTGTGTGTTGGAGTATTCATACACCTCTGAATACATAAGCCTGACTGACATAATCCTCGACTATGAGGGACCACCGCCACTGTGTGTGTGGGGTGTGTACATGAGTGTGTTTGTTGGTGTAAGAATATCAGAATGTATTTGTGTCTTTGTGGTGTGTACTTGTGTGTGCGTGCGTGTGTATTAGCATGTGTGTATTATGTGTGTTTCTGTAAGGTGTGTGTGTATTATGTGTGTCTTTGTGAGGTGCATGTGTATTATATGAGTTTCTGCGAGGTGTGTGTGTATTATATGAGTTTCTGCGAGGTGCGTGTTTATTATATGAGTTTCTGTCAGGTGTGTGTGTGTGTATTATATGAGTTTCTGTGAGGTGTGTGTGTGTTGGACTGCATGTATCAGTAGTTGTCCCAGTGCTTCATAAGTTAGTGACACTGTGTGTGTGTGTGTCTTTGTGTGACTACTAAAACAGAGAGAATGGCTCAAGGCATACAAATGACGAACATCTCCGTTTTCTCTGTGGTAATCTTTCTTTTCTAACTAGCACAACATTTCCAAGACTTCTGTGCAGTCGTTCCCACTTGTATGCCTCTTTCATTTACAGCCATATAATGATTCCCAACTTGCTTTTTTCCTTTGCACTGGGAAAGAATTAAAGCCAATTATCCAATACATTCTTCACTTCTGAACAGTAGATTTGGATGAAAAGACACGAGAAAAGACCCGCGAGCCCATTAAGATCAAAGGCAGACTGCTGAAGTCTTAGTTGAATGGAGATCAATTGTTTTTTTATGAGGAATTTCCTACTTCAGAGCTAGGAGTTCCTCATTCTCTCTGAGAGGGAAGAAGACAACAATGTCCGCAAGGCTCCGTCCCATATCTAAACCCAGAGGCTCCGTCCCATATCTAAACCCAGAGGCTCCGTTCCATATCTAAACCCAGAGGCTCCGTCCCATATCTAAACCCAGAGGCTCCGTCCCATATCTAAACCCAGAGGCTCCGTCCCATATCTAAACCCAGAGGCTCCGTCCCATATCTAAACCCAGAGGCTCCGTCCCATATCTAAACCCAGAGGCTCCGTCCCATATCTAAACCCAGAGGCTCCGTCCCATATCTAAACCCAGAGGCTCCGTTCCATATCTAAACCCAGAGGCTCCGTCCCATATCTAAACCCAGAGGCTCCGTCCCATATCTAAACCCAGAGGCTCCGTCCCATATCTAAACCCAGAGGCTCCGTCCCATATCTAAACCCAGAGGCTCCGTCCCATATCTAAACCCAGAGGCTCCGTCCCATATCTAAACCCAGAGGCTCCGTCCCATATCTAAACCCAGAGGCTCCGTCCCATATGGCACCCTGTTCCCTTTATATTGCACTACCTTAATTAACCAGGGCCCATAGTGCACTACCTTAATTAACCAGGAGCCATAGTGCACTAACTTAATTAACCAGAAGTCATAGTGCACTACCTTAATTAACCAGGAGCCATAGTGCACTAACTTAATTAACCAGAAGTCATAGTGCACTACCTTAATTAACCAGGAGCCATAGTGCACTACCTTAATTAACCAGAAGTCATAGTGCACTACCTTAATTAACCAGAAGTCATAGTGCACTACCTTAATTAACCAGAAGTCATAGTGCACTACCTTAATTAACCAGAAGTCATAGTGCACTACCTTAATTAACCAGAAGTCATAGTGCACTACCTTAATTAACCAGAAGTCATAGTGCACTACCTTAATTAACCAGGAGCCATAGTGCACTACCTTAATTAACCAGAAGTCATAGTGCACTACCTTAATTAACCAGGAGCCATAGTGCACTACCTTAACCAGGGCCCATAGTGCACTACCTTAACCAGGGCCCATAGTGCACTACCTTAACCAGGGCCCATAGTGCATTACCATAACCAGGGCCCATAGTGCACCACCTTAACCAGGGCCCATAGTGCACTACCTTAACCAGGGCCCATAGTGCACTACCTTAACCAGGACCCATAGTGCATTACCATAACCAGGGCCCATAGTGCACTACCATAACCAGGGCCCATAGTGCACTACCATAACCAGGGCCCATAGTGTACTACCATAACCAGGGCCCATAGTGCACTACCATAACCAGGGCCTATAGTGCACTACCATAACCAGGGCCTATAGTGCACTACCATAACCAGGGCCTATAGTGCACTACCATAACCAGGGCCTATAGTGCACTACCATAACCAGGGCCTATAGTGCACTATCTTAACCAGGGCCCATAGTGCACTACCTTAACCAGGGCACAAGGGGAATAGGGTGCCATTGGGGACGCACCCAGAGTAACATAGGGATGGAGAGGGGGAATAGAGAGATAGAAAGAAAAAGAGAAGAAAGATAATGAGGCAAATAAAGAAAGACATGGAAGTAGATCTTTATTAGGCATGGATGATGGCCTGGATGATGGTCTGGATGATGGTCTGGATGATGGTCTGGATGATGGTCTGGATGATGGTCTGGATGATGGCCTGGATGATGGCCTGGATGATGGCCTGGATGATGGTCTGGATGATGGTCTGGATGATGGCCTGGATGATGGTCTGGATGATGGTCTGGATGATGGCCTGGATGATGGTCTGGATGATGGCCTGGATGATGGTCTGGATGATGGTCTGGATGATGGTCTGGATGATGGTCTGGAGGATGGTCTGGATGATGGCCTGGATGATGGTCTGATGATGGTCTGAATGATGGCCTGGATGATGGTCTGGATGATGGTCTGGATTATTTTCTGATGATGGTCTGGATGATGGTCTGGATTATTTTCTGATGATGGTCTGGAGGATGGTCTGATGATGACCTTGATGATATTCTGATGATGACCTTGATGATGGCCTGATGATGGTCTGGATGATGTCTCACGCTGGTATTAACTCAATGTTAGTGTTATAATTAATTCAATGTATTCAGAGAGTCGATGGAGAGCTGTCGACCCAGTGTTTCCTCACGCAGCAGGGATTAGGTGGGAGGCAGGGCTGCAGTCAGATACCCAACATTGTTCCATATCTACATGTCGCAGGGTGCGGAGTGCGGCTGAGAGCTGTCTGCAACCCTTGACATTGCTCTCCTCAGGTGCCGAGGGACTTCCGAGGTAGTCTAAACAGCTGACTCTTTGTTTCCCCACTTACAGGAAAAAGTTTGTTGTCAGTGAGCTGTTTTCTACCTATTAAAGGTATATCAGGAGGCAAAAAAAAGGACAGCATAGATTCCTATATAGATTATAGATCTGGTCTTTCTGTGAATTGCGATATTAAAGGGACAGTTCAATCAAAAATGTTTGTCACGCTTCTTTCAGACAACTTTCTCAAGATTGGTCCGATGGCGAGATGTAATGCTATATGCCTCAATCCCCAATAAACGGGAGCCTTTTAGATGATGCCTATATTTCCTATTCATGTGTGATTGAGGCATGTTACAGTAATAACAGTAGCTGGATCGAAACAAAAGATGGCACGGGACAGATGTTTGCCTAATTTTAGTTTATGTGACAAAACAAGCAGTGTGTAGAATCATTGTACACTCTAAACTGCTGTGGAGAAAAAAAAATCAATAACTAAAAATATTGTATTTTCAGATGTTTAAAGCTTGTGTACAAACCCCATAAAGTAAAAAGACACAAAACCTAAACTTAAGGAGAGGAAGCAGAAATAGTGCACATAGAATGGATCTACCACTTATCAGGCTTGCTTTCAATGAGAATTACAGATCTATAACTAACATTTCTATATGTACTTAGTCTGGTATACAAAAGGTACATACTGGACCTTTAAAGGTTTGTAAACATGAATGAACTATTGCTTAAACACATAAATACATTTTGAATTGGTTCCTGTACCAGAGTTGACTCAATCGAAATACCTTCAAAATAACAACTCTATTCAGCACTATAGATAGACAGTAACATCTTGGAGCAATGCTTCTCCAATTTTGCATAGAAATGAGCGTAGCTTCAGAATGATTGTATCAGGGAGAGCCTTGGGATAAAATAGCTTTCTTTGAAGTGTGTGTGTGTGAGGTGAGAGCACAATCTTTTTGTGAGAGGTGTGTGTGTGTGTGTGTGTGTGTGTGTGTATGGTAGCTGTTGTGAGAGGTGTGTGAGTGTGTATGGGAGCTGTTAGGAGCGAGAAAGATGAGAGTGATAATTGGGTTCATCTTCCTCTCCCTCTCTCTCTCGCTGTGGGTGTACACTCATCCCTTGCTGAAGTGCTGCCTTTCTTTCAGGTGCTCACCTAAAACGAGGGAGAAAATTCAAATAGAAAACTAGAACATCAAGGAGAGTGTCCTCTGTACAGGAGCCATCAGCACCAACCTTCCTCCTCCTCTTCCTCCTCCTCCTTGCAGACAGCAGGGGGGAAAAGTCTGTTTCCATGACAATGGTAGAATTAAGGGCGCAGGAGCGCAATCCCAAAATGACATTGGACTCGAGCCTGAATGACATGATAAATCACCTTCAATGATTTGACACTGGGCACTCTCTCAAACATCAAGGTGGGGAGTGTAGAACCAAATCTAGTATTTTTTTTGGGGGGGGGTGTTCTTATCAGGGGAAGGACTTAGTACACAGTGCACAAGGTTATCAACAAGAAAACGGCAGCACAGTAAATTGGTGAAAGCTTTTGATAATGTATTTTTATTCTTAAACAATCACTAACTTCATTTCTGAATTTAAATATCAATGCATTTTTTTTATCTCACAATTCATAATGCATAAATGCGTGTTTTCCATTGACGGTTAAATCATTTCCAAACCAAAATATAATATCCCTTTACACAGTATTGAGCCCCTGGGTAGTCCCTCTGGCATTTTCCTCTTGTCCCCAAAAGTGTCCTCTTTGTTCACTTCTATTGCACCTATTTTACTCTCACTCTCTATCCTCAACCCCTCTTTTCTCTGTAAAGTACAACCATTTTTCATGCAATGCTTCGCTGCAACCCCGCACCCCCGCCCAGTAGTATGAAGTTGCAGGTACATGATACATGCTGATTTAAGGTCCATTTTGCATCCCCACCACTTCATGGTTACAGGTAGGATATATCCACCACCTCATGGTTACAGGTAGGATATATCCACCACCTCATGGATACAGGTAGGATATATCCACCACCTCATGGATACAGGTAGGATATATCCACCACCTCATGGATACAGGTAGGTTATATCCACCACCTCATGGATACAGGTAGGTTATATCCACCACCTCATGGTTACAGGTAGGATATATCCACCACTTCATGCAGTGTTTCCCAAACTCGGTCCTGTGGCCCCCACTGGGTGCACGTTTTGTTTATTACCCCTAACACTACACAGCTGATTCAAATGATCAAAGCTTAATGATTACTTGTGTAGTGCTAGGGACAAAAAAAAGAAAAGAAAAAAAGTGCCCTCCTTGGGGTCACTGAGGACTGATTTTGGGAAACGCTGACCTAATGGTTAAGGTTAGAACTAAAGGAGAGTAAGCTGATCCTAGATCTGTGCCCGTGGACTACTTATAGTGAAGCAGCTACTGCAGAACTGTGCCAGCTCTCTCCAGACCCCAGTGGAACATTTGTGAATAATATTTTTTTTTACAGTTCTCCGACACAGAGCAATACCTTGTGCTGGTCTTCCTGCCATGACCTGCCACAGTTAGAAGTGGATGTGTCTGACATGACACCCTGACATCCCTTAACTCATGTCCTGGCCTGACCTTCCCCCCAGACCCCCCACTTTGCCACCAACACCCCCGACCCAACCGCCCCAAGACCACACCTTTGGCCAGGTTTTGTGCATTGGGCGCTTGGCAAGGGTGGCCCGCCTTGTTGTCGGACTCCGTTCATTGGACTGGAGTGGGACTTCCTGAGTTAGACGAACGATAGGATCAGTGGATTGCTCCTCCACGGGTGATTTGTCTATATTGGTGATGGGGGGGGGGGGTTCTTCCCTGCCTTAACAACTGGTTTGACCTTCATATATCTCCTTTGTATATACAGCCGTTCTCCTACATTTGATTTATGAAATGACAGGGTCTCGTTTCCACAATGCAGAAAATGGCTCATTTAATGGCTCACCAAACCTACTGCAATGGAAGCCATTGGGATGCCAACCCCTACTGCGATGGAAGCCATTGGGAAGCCAGCCCCTACTGCGATGGAAGCCATTAGGATGCCAGCCTGGAAGTACAAAACAGTGAAATATTTACAGACTCTCAGGGCAAACGCACCTTCGGGCGTCCAAATGTTTTGTTTTCCTGGGTTTTGGATGGCTGGGCTCCATCCCGTTGTGGTAGGCTGTTATTGAGTACAGTATCGTAGGTGAAATATTAACAATGAAAGCGGGTTTCCCAGGGGCTTTGTCCAAAATCCTCTTAAAAGACTTCCTTGATTTTTTTTCCTTTACCTTGTATATATAAAGATATAAAGAGACTACTTCTATGAAATGAATACGCCACAACCCATCAACAAGACACAAGGAGAGGAAGCTTCTTAAGAGTATTGGGACAAATACTTGTCTGATCTGCAAGACCTGCCAGCAATCCAACCTTCTCTGATGCATACAGTACTGTGTCTATGTCTTGCCCTTAAACAAGCCACAACGTGCCTTCCTAAGGACATGTCCATGATTTCTTTGTACCGACTAAAAGCATTCTCTAATCACTTTGAACAAAGTCTTTGTCAAAGCGCATGCTGAGGTGAAATACACCAGTTTCAAGTATTCATGAAAGAATCCTTGATTGGCGGATGCTAGCCAAGTTTCCCTGTTTTCTGGAGAGAATATTACATTTTCTCCCATAGGATTGGCCAAGCTAGTTCTTATTAGAGACAAATCCCGTTAGTAGTGCTGGTTCACCCAACAAAAACAAACCTGACGTTCTATCTACCTTTTTTCCTCCTGCCTCCAAACACGTTGCCAGAGTATTGATGCTATTTCAAGGCTTTTCCTTTCTTGCTTCTTTTCCCTCCTGACCATTGAGTTGACAGGACGGGATTGTTGAGAGTAATGGTGCGTTCGAGTGGTCCTCGGAATCTCGCTATTTCCCAATTGGTGAAGTTGTAAATTATGGCATGAGTGCGCTCGTGTGCTAATGAAGTTTGGAATAACTCTTCAACCAATGAGATTCTAGCTAGATGGCTAATCTAGCTAATGTTGCTTACGTTGACAATGTGTCTAACTATATACTGTACGGATCCACTAAGCTACGTTAATCACATGGTTAAGGTTGTAAATGGTTTTCTTCTACCGTCTAGTGGTTGAAAAGGTGAAGGGCCAGCGATGAAACGTCACAACTCTGGACCATGTTTCCCACTTGTGTTTCCGACTTTGAAAATTGTTCAAGTGGTTATTTCCGAGTCGGGAACTTGTATTTCCACATTTCCGACAGCACTCGAAAGCACCATAACATGGTAGATGCCTGCTGTGAGGCTTGGTGTAGTAGCCCCTCCGTATTGCTTTTAGTTGTCGAGTCCTGTAATACCGAAGAGTGTGAGGAACCTCCAAATTAGAGTATTGAGATCCACCCAACGTATTCCTCACTGAAAGGACAATCACCTGAGCAAAACCCTTCCCACCCCATACCTGTTCCTTCCGAGCCCAACAGCTCTCATATACATTACATGTTTACCCTCACACCAGTGAAAGAGGGGCATTCACTGTCACGCAATATAAAAACAAACTATTTTTCAAACTTCTACAGTCTCAAATGAAAAACAGAATAACAATGATACTAAAATTGGGATGATGAGTTAGTCAACACATACATAATATTAGTATTAATGGACAATAAACTTGTGAGCGTGTCATAGCATTCATAAAATCAACGCATGGGAAATCAAACGTGTTTAAAGCAAATTTTTCACAGCATAAATTGGAAACGATAGATATTTGTATTGTGAAGAGACCACCATTTCTTTGTCTTGTCACAGCTTTTTTTTCTTTTTTTGCATAAACCGTAGGTCAAGTCCTGATTGAAAATGTTTGTAGTCGTTTTTTTGTTTTCCTCTGGGTTTATCTTGATATTTGTCTAAAAGATTTTCACAGGCAAGAGTTTTTTTGTGGTCTTGGGTGTAGCTCCTTCCCCTCGTGGTGGTCCATCCCTTCAGAGGGCATGGTGGTGAGGGGAGTTTGTGGCCCCTCCCCCCTCTGTTTAAGAGAGGGGGGACCGGGCACCCTAGTGGCCCCCCACCCTTGGGGCCCCGCTGCTAGGAATTCTGGTTGACAGCTTTCCCTCCGTTCATGGTGGGAGTCCCTGAGTTCTTCCTGGAGCGCTGTTTCTCCTCGATCTCATGCAGCGACGGCTCCCTGTACATACACACTGCAGGACGTGTATGTAGTAGAGGAAGAAGCAGGAAGCAGGGGGGATAGAGGGGAACATGGAGGATGAATAACGAGGAGATGGATGGGCAGACAGAGAGACAAATTCAGATCGAGCTCAGGGACTCCCACAGAGTGGATGAAGTTTCTCATGGAACCTGTTCTGAAAAAGAATATTAAATATATTTCCTTAAAAATTAAACGCCCTGTGTTGGGTGTTTAGTTTTTCTCCATCAATATGTTGTAAGCAGGGGTTGGAACCGATATTATGTTTCAAACATATTTTTCTTTGTTCTGTTCCACTGTTCTGACCAGCAAAAGAATGTTCTGAACCGGTTCAAATCCTAAATAAATAACAATTTACATTGCTCCTTTCTGTTCCTGTTTTAAAACTCTTAAACCACAAATATTTTTACATTTACCTCAACATTTAATTACTTCATCAATGGATAGAGCAGCTTGCTACGGAGCGTGCAAGCTATTACAGTTGAAGCTGGAAGTTTACATACACTTAGGTTGGAGTCATTAAAACTTGTTTTTCAACCACTCCAAAAAGTTCTTGTTCACTTGTATAACACAAGTATTTTTTCTAACAATTGTTTGCAGACAGATTATTTCACTTATAATTCACTGTATCATAATTCCAGTGGCTCAGAAGTTTACATACACAAAGTTGACTGTGCCTTTAAACAGCTTGGAAAATTCCAGAAAATTATGTCATGGCTTTAGAAGCTTCTGATAGGCTAATTGATATAATTTGAGTCAATTGGAGGTGTACCTGTGGATGTATTTCCAGGCCTACCTTCAAACTCAGTGCCTCTTTGCTTGACATCATGGGAAAATCAAAAGAAATCAGCCAAGACCTCAGAAAAACAGTTGTAGACCTCCACAAGTCTGGTTCATCCTTGGGAGCAATTTCCAAATGCCTGAAGGTACCACGTTCATCTGTACAAACAATAGTATGCAAGTATAAACACCATGGGACCACGCAGCCGTCATGCCGCTCAGGAAGGAGACGCGTTTTGTCTACCAGAGATTAATATAATTTGGTGCGAAAAGTGCAAATCAATCCCAGAACAGTAAAGGACCTTGTGAAGATGCTGGAGAAAACGGGTACAAAAGTATCTATATCCACAGTAAAACGAGTCCTATATCAACATAACCTGAAAGGCCGCTCAGCAAGGAAGAAGCCACTGCTCCAAAACCGCCATAAAAAAAGCCACACTACGGTTTGCAACTGCACATGGGGACAAAGATCATACTTTTTAGAGAAATGTCCTCTGGTCTGATGAAACAAAAATAGAACTGTTTGGCCATAATTACCATCGTTATGTTTGGAGGAAAAAGGGGGGCGGCCTGCAAGCCGAAGAACATTATCCCAACCGTGAAGCACAGGAGTGTCAGAATCATGTTGTGGGGGTGCTTTGCTACAGGAGGGACTGGTGCACTTCACACAATAGATGGCATCACGAGTGAGGAAAATTATGTGGATATATTGAAGCAACATCTCAAGACATCTGTCAGGAAGTTAAAGCTTGGTCGCAAATGGGTCTTCCAAATGGACAAAGAACTCAAGCATACTTTTAACATTGTGACAAAATGGCTTAAGGACAACAAAGTCAAGGTATTGGAGTGGCCATCACAAAAGCCCTGACCTCAATCCTATAGACAATTTGTGGGCAGAACTGAAAAAGCGTGTGCGAGCAAGGAGGCCTACAAACCTGACTCAGTTACACCAACTCTGTCAGGAGGAATGGGCCAAAATTCACCCAACTTATTGTGGGAAATTTGTGGAAGGCTACCCGAAATGTTTGACCCAAGTTAAACAATTTAAAGGCAATGCTACCTAATACTAATTGAGTGTATGTAAAGTTCTGACCCACTGGGAATATGATGAAAGAAATAAAAGCTGAAATAAATCATTCTCTCTACTATTATTCTGACATTTCACATTCTTAAAATAAAGTGGTGATCCTAACTGACCTAAGACAGGGAATTTTTAGTAGGATTAAACGTCAGGAATTGTGAAAAACTGAGTTTAAATGTAGTTGGCTAAGGTGTATGTAAACTTCTGACTTCAACTGTATATGCATTAGACAGACAAGTGTAGTGTAAGGTGTGGAGTAGGACTGACATTTTGCGGGTAAGGAGATAGCTGGGCATGAAGCGCTAGGTATCTTGTTCTTATGATGTGCAATATCTGAATTAGGCCCACAGTATTATACCTACGGAGGAGTGGCTTCTATGGAGGAACTTTCAATGTCTTTGAACTTCAGAGAGTTGGTTTACCTATCGTTGGATCAGAGCTACCTATCGTTGGACCAGAGCTAGCCCCTGATCATGACTCTCAGTTCCATTACATTACATAGCCCATCTGTAAATAGCCCATCCAACTACCTCATCCCCATATTGTCGGAGAGTTGGTTTAACTATCGTTGGACGAGAACTAGCCATTGACCATGACTCAGTTCCATTACATTTCACATAATGCCGCCTAGTGTTTTCAAGAGCTCGACCAGATCTAGCTAACAAGCTTATGTGTGCAGAGAGGAACCATAATTAAAATAAAAACACGTCTTAGCTTTTTGTAGTTAATAATAAATCCAATGTGAAACGTGATTACTATAGTATCCTTAACTAGCATTGAAAAAGTGAATCCATTGTTCTCAAATAAACATCTCTCTCCCTAATTTCTGAATCACGTCTGTAATGTCAGCGCATATTGCGTCATGACTGCAAGGTGTCCCAATATCTTTTCCAACTGTCCTGTTATCTGGATTTAATGTCCATTCTAAAATGCCCTTCTAGACAATCAAAAACAACTATTCAACAATGCTTTGTGGTATAATTCGATATTAAACTGATTATGGCAGTAGGCAGATATGCAATAGTCATGCAAATACCTTACTCTGCTTATCTTAATCAGCGTGAGATCAAACTCAAAGTAAGCACCAGCTGAGCGACTCTCCCTCTTTAGCGCGAGTGAAGTGAGTTTGGAAACAACTGATGTTTGTTAATGTGTCTTAGAAGTATTTTTCACGGACAAACTTCATATGTCCGAATTCAGAATCAAATATGGTTCCCAAAAATAACATGGCCGCTGTGGTAGAACGTTTATTTTGGTTGGCGATTTTCTGCATTTATCAAAGTCCCATCACATAGCCTGATCTCAGATGTGTCCATGTAAATAGGATTGGGTAAATAGTTTTTCTTGCAAAGCATGTAAACGTTTTAAATCAAATTATTATATTAATCTTACTATTTAGAATAATTGCATTATTGTGTGCATGTAACCGTACTCCGTGAGGGCTTTGCATGGACGCTTTGTTGCGTTTTTTGTGGGACTGGAAGTAAACGCCAGGAACGTAAAATAACGTTATTAACCGGTTCCCATGCTTTTAAAATACGGTTCTGTTCTGGAACAGTAAAGATCACTTTCCTTCTCGGTTCTGGTTCTGTTCCTTGAATAATTATGTTATTTTCCGGTTCCAACCCCTGATTTCGGGTCATTTTGAGACCTTGGTGGAGTATAAGGTACTGCTGGAATGTCTACTAATGGCATATCCAGGGTTTTAAGAGTAATTACTCAGGTCCTTTATAAACAGTTTATAAAGTATTGTGCTTGCTTTAGACTAGGTAGATGATATGGTCTAATATAGATAAGTATCTATATTAAACACCTTGTACATTATCTTATAAACCAGCATTAAATCATTTAAAGGCCCAGTGCAGTCAAAAATGTGATTTCCTGTGCTTTGTATATATATTTCTACACTTTCAGTGTAACAGCTGTTTTGGCAAGAGTTTTGATGACATCCATGGTGTTAATGACATCACAGTAAATGAGTTAATAGACAAATAAGAGAGTTCCAAACCTCTCTGACAAAAACAGTTCATTTTCAGTTTTCCCCTCCCCACTCAAACCCCTCCCAGACAGTCATAGCTGAAATTCTTACTTGAGAAATAGCTATTTGCTATTTTTTCTCTCTATTTTTGACCAATCACAGTAAGGTAACAGACATTTTTAATTATACATTGGACCTTTAAAAGTTGTTAACAAATGTGTGAATAACTTGCTTATTGTCATTTAAAAATGTAGGTATAATGATTCATAAAATGGTGGGCAGACCATTTCTAAATGACATATAAATGATTTATTAACTTGACATAATTATAAAGCGTTAACCACTTTTGGGCGTAGTATTCCATTGGTTCCAATTGTACCAAGTGAAGTGAATCAAAAGCAGATAAATTATTTGAAAGTATTTGACAACATACGTCCAACATTATCTCTCAGGGGCCTTGTTCATAAAACTTTTTAATACTTTATTTTAGCATGAGGAATATTTTTTATTTTTTTTGCGCCAGAGTTGAAGAAATGCAATTTGGAAAATGTGTATAGACTGTTAATGTTGTGTATAACACATGGTCGCATGTTTCATTTATAAATCATGTCATGCAAAATCCCAAGTAAAATCATGACATGTCATGCAAAACCCCAAGTAAAATCATGACATTTTCCCAATGTGAAGTTCAAGATGTATAAATCCCAAACGTTACCATGAATTTCATCGTACGCACAAATGTACGATCAAATCTGTGCGTGAGCACCTTTTATAAATGAGGCCCCCCCTCCCCCTTGATTTCACCATTTTGGGCTTCAACCAACTTACTCCAGGCGGATCAAAACCTGCAAAAGACAATACACAGATGAGACGGCAGATACATTCAGATGCCTTACCTTCAATGGGCCTGGGGACAAAGTGTGATGAGGGCTTGGTCTTCTTGACCCTGTTCCCCTTCATGACCTGGCCTTCCTTGGTGAGGCCCAGGAACCAGGCCCGACCGGACTCCTGCTGCCGGTACACAGTGGACGAGTAGATCACGTAGTAATTCTCAAACACCGACTCCTTAAACTTGCACTCCGGCGTGAACATTTCCTGTTTTGGTGCCAAACAACAAAGGGAGTTTGTTGTTACAGTAATGTTCATGAAGTCCGGGTCAAAGTTCAGGAAGTCGGATCATGGTCAGTAGGGTACACCGACGCAAAACATTTTGTAACAGAAAATTGAAATCTGTGTGCTTATTGGACAAGGTCAGATTTCACTCTCACGTTTCAAACTATTTTCTCCCCACTGAACATGACGAGGCAAGTGAGGGTTGTTATTGCGGCAAAGAGATGGTTACGAGACGGTGGTGATGGTAAACCACAGGACATACTACAGACAAATAGACACAGGTCAACTGGTGAAGGAGATATGAGCCTACTGAATTGTTGTGGATTATATTGTTTTGAGGATGATTTTGTGTGTAATGTGTGTTGACTACATTTTGTTGTGTATCAGACTATGTGTGGTCCAGGTGAAGAAGTTTGTTTGGAATTGCTGGGCGACCTTAAGTGATTTGGCAGTGTGTGTGTGTGTGTGTGTGTGTGTGTGTGTGTGTGTGTGGTGATATTTCATTCATCACTGTCTCCTCCAGGGTTCTGTGCCCTTTTAAGGTTGTCCCTTTGACTGACAGCCTAATACTGCTCACTGCTGGAGTTGTTCCACAGGCAAACCTGTGTGTGTGTGTGTGTGTGTGTGTGTGTGTGTGTGTGTGTGTGTGTGTGTGTGTGTGTGTGTGTGTGTGTGTGTGTGTGTGTGTGTGTGTGTGTGTGTGTGTGTGTGTGTGTGTGCGTAAGTGTGTGTGAGAGTGTGTGTGATTGAGAGATATGCATGTTAGTGTATTCAAGCCTGAATATGAATCCTCAATATGTGAATTGGTATACAGTACAGGTATGTGAACATTCATGTGTGTGTGTGTGTGTGTGTGTGTGTGTGTGTGTGTGTGTGTGTGTGTGTGTGTGTGTGTGTGTGTGCGCGCGCGCGCGGGCGAGACTGTACGGGCCGCCTCTATCCCACACACTTGCTGTGAGTGCTCGTTTATAATGCCCAGCTGTGTTCGACACACAGTACCAGTGTGAAGGACTCTGGGTACGTGCAGGGCATGTAAGCCGGTCGGCGAGGATATGAATGTGGACGGGCCGCGGTGGGGAGTTGGAGAGGCCGGTTCGATCTCGACCTTATGACACGTTGTCAAAGGGCAGACAACTCTCTATGTGTGGAGGTCGTGGTGTCACATCCCTCCTGTCCCACAACGGGCGACTCAGCCAGCGTTCCTCCCCCATCTCTGCCAAGGCCCCCTCACACCTTGCTCCCACACCCCCTCACACCTTCTTCATTTGCCAACCACACTGACATGTTCCTGAATCCCCTCCAAACCAGGCCACACCAAGGACATCGCTCTGTTAATGTCTGTTACGCCTGTAGCTTCGAGGGGAAGGTATACGGTGCGTGGGTGGCTTTGCTGTTGGAATGACAGAGCTGTTACAGTGTTTGCTGTCTTGAGTGTGGTTGAATGGCTAGTGAACGGGAGGGTGATGTAGGTGTGAGACTGTTAGGATATGAGCATACATCACGCACAAGTTTGTGGGTAGAAACACTGGTATAAAAAATAGATAAGAACACACATTCGTATCAACACACACACACACACAGTTCTTCTGCTGTGCTAACTGTTGGCTCCTCTGCCAGGACTGAAGAGAAGCTGCTACTAAATCACTGAGAAGGTGGAGGTGGAGGAGGAGGTGGAAGAGGTGGAGGGGGAGGAGGAAGAGGTGGAAGAGGAGAAAGAGGAGGTGGAGAGGGAGAAAGAGGAGGTGGAGGAGGAGAAAGAGGAGGTGGAGGAGGAGGAAGAGGAGGAGAAAGAGGAGGTGGAGGAGGAGAAAGAGGAGGTGGAGGAGGAGAAAGAGGAGGTGGAGGGGGAGAAAGAGGAGGTGGAGGTGGAGGAGGAGAAAGAGGAGGTGGAGAGGGAGAAAGAGGAGGTGGAGAGGGAGAAAGAGGAGGTGGAGGAGGAGAAAGAGGAGGTGGAGGTGGAGGAAGAGATGGAAGAGGAGAAAGAGGAGGTGGAGAGGGAGAAAGAGGAGGTGGAGAGGGAGAAAGAGGAGGTGGAGGAGGAGAAAGAGGAGGAGAAAGAGGAGGTGGAGGAGGAGAAAGAGGAGGTGGAGAGGGAGAAAGAGGAGGTGGAGGAGGAGAAAGAGGAGGTGGAGGAGAAGGAAGAGGAGGAGAAAGAGGAGGTGGAGGAGGAGAAAGAGGAGGTGGAGGTGGAGGAGGAGGAAGAGAAAACTGATCAAAGGACACTCATTTATATTCCACCCCAATACTGAAGGAGAAGCAAAGAAGTCGTTAGTTAAACTGGACACACGGGAGGTCTCTCTCACACTCGCATTACGGGTCTCTAGGGCTGGATAAACAAGCTGGGGGGACGAGCACAGAGCCCAGTGGACAAACAGTAGAGAGCAAACACATGGTGCATGCAGGAGGAGCAGATTCAACAGATACAGACCACATTTCAAAATGTACTTTATATGCAAAAACGAGTCTGACTGATGCGTAGATATACACAGTGACATGGTAGACCAGGTACACAGTGACATGGTAGACCAAGCACACAGTGACATGGTAGACCAAGTACACAGTGACATGGTAGACCAAGTACACAGTGACATGGTAGACCAAGCACACAGTGACATGGTAGACCAAGCACACAGTGACATGGTAGACCAAGCACACAGTAACATGGTAGACCAAGCACACAGTGACATGGTAGACCAAGTACACAGTAACATGGTAGACCAAGCACACAGTGACATGGTAGACCAAGTACACAGTGACATGGTAGACCAAGTACACAGTAACATGGTAGACCAAGCACACAGTGACATGGTAGACCAAGCACACAGTGACATGGTAGACCAAGCACACAGTGACATGGTACACCAAGCACACTGTGACATGGTACACCAAGCACACTGTGACATGGTAGACCAAGCACACAGTGACATGGTAGACCAAGTACACAGTGACATGGTAGACCAAGTACACAGTAACATGGTAGACCAAGGACACAGTGACATGGTAGACCACGCACACAGTGACATGGTAGACCAAGCACACAGTGACATGGTAGACCAAGCACACAGTGACATGGTAGACCAAGTACACAGTGACATGGTAGACCAAGTACACAGTAACATGGTAGACCAAGCACACAGTGACATGGTAGACCAAGTACACAGTAACATGGTAGACCAAACACACAGTGACATGGTAGACCAGTACACAGTGACATGGTAGACCAAGTACACAGTGACATGGTAGACCAAGTACACAGTAACATGGTAGACCAAGCACACAGTGACATGGTAGACCAAGTACACAGTAACATGGTAGACCAAGCACACAGTGACATGGTAGACCAAGTACACAGTAACATGGTAGACCAAACACACAGTGACATGGTAGACCAGTACACAGTGACATGGTAGACCAAGTACACAGTGACATGGTAGACCAAGCACACAGTAACATGGTAGACCAAGCACACAGTGACATGGTAGACCAAGCACACAGTGACATGGTAGACCAAGTACACAGTGACATGGTAGACCAAGTACACAGTAACATGGTAGACCAGTACACAGTGACATGGTAGACCAAGCACACAGTGACATGGTAGACCAAGTACACAGTGACATGGTAGACCAAGCACACAGTGACATGGTAGACCAAGCACACAGTGACATGGTAGACCAAGCACACAGTGACATGGTAGACCAAGCACACTGTGACATGGTAGACCAAGCACACAGTGACATGGTAGAACAAGCACACAGTGACATGGTAGACCAAGCACACAGTGACATGGTAGAACAAGCACACAGTAGGGGAAGAGAATGTACAGTGGAGTTGTTTGTAGAGACTGAGAGTGAATACAGTTCAGTTTAAACAGACTAAAGCTGGGGTTCATTTCAATTGTGTGTTTTTGGCAATGTGCCTTTTAAATTCACAGTAAAATAGTGCATATGTTGGCTCAATCAGAAATTACCTTTAAATATCAAACGTGCTACAACGCACAAACACATTGAATCCCAGCCTAAGAGTGAATTCAGTTCAGTGTAAACAGATTGAGAGTGAATTCAGTTCAGTGTAAACAGACTGAGAGTGAATTCAGTTCAGTGTAAACAGACTGAGAGTGAATCCAGTTCACTCACCAATAGAAAATCATGTTTCCTTAGTTAGCCCATACCTTTCTTCCAACTTTGGAACCCCCCCTCCCCCCGTTGAAAACATACAGCAATTGAAACCACATCCGAGTCTGAATGTTAAAGGCCCTTCAATTGAATCTGGATCTGAAAGTAGATTTGTGATGGGGGTTGTTCTGAATCCCCTTTACTAAGGATCTGTCTGACAGGTTATTCCAGCTCGGCGTTGCACCACTCCAGTCTAGACAGCTCCCTCGGTACCAATGGGAGTGTGGAAAGGAAACAGAACCCACGCACAGAAAGGACATACATTACACAGTTATTGACCACACACACACACACACACACACACACACACACTCACACTCACACTCACACAAACACACACGCACACGCACACGCACACGCACACTCACACAAACGCACACTCACACAAACACACACACACACACACACTCACACTCACACTCACGCACACGCACACGCACACACACACACACACACACACTCACACTCACACACACACACACACACACACACACACATTCACACAAACACACGCACACACACACGCACACTCACACTCACACAAACACACACACGCACACGCACACTCACACAAACACACACACACTCACACTCACACACACACGCACACGCACACGCACACTCACACAAACACACACACGCACACGCACACACACACACTCACACTCACACTCACGCACACTCACGCACACGCACACGCACACACACACACACACACACACAATTTAGAGCAAGAACAATGTTTTTTTTATGGGGCTCCCTTTGAGAGAGAATGAAATGAATCATTCTGTCCCAGTGTTCTCTCTCTAACAGAAGACCACCAGGCTACATCTCATTAGTAGCCGCAACACAGTCTCAACACTTCATTAGACTGCAGTGCCCTTGACAGTGATCATCTCCATTCAACCAACACACATCAGTATTTGGTCGGTAAAAACAGAGACGCTGCACAGAACTCTCTTGGAAATAACACATTTCTGTTCTCATTTGCGGTATAGTGGCCCCGTCTCCCAAAAATTAAAACTGGAGTCACCCCTTCGCCTCTTCTCCTCTCCTCCCCTCATTCACTTCCTTCCCACAGCCTCCACTCTCTTTGTCCTCCTCACAGCCTCCACTCTCTTTGTCCTCCTCACAGCCTCCACTCTCTTTGTCCTCCTCACAGCCTCCACTCTCTTTGTCCTCCTCACAGCCTCCACTCTCTTTGTCCTCCTCACAGCCTCCACTCTCTTTGTCCTCCTCACAGCCTCCACTCTCTTTGTCCTCCTCACAGCCTCCACTCTCTTTGTCCTCCTCACAGCCTCCACTCTCTCTGTCCTCCTCACAGCCTCCATTCTGTTCCTCCCCACAGCCTCCACTATCTCTCTCCTCCTCTCTGTTCCTCCTCACAGCCTCCACTCTCTCTCTCCTCCTCTCTGTTCCTCCCCACAGCCTCCACTCTCTCTCTCCTCCTCTCTGTTCCTCCCCACAGCCTCCACTCTCTCTGTCCTCCTCACAGCCTCCATTCTGTTCCTCCCCGCAGCCTCCACTCTCTCTCTCCTCCTCTCTGTTCCTCCTCACAGCCTCCACTCTCTCTCTCCTCCTCTCTGTTCCTCCTAACAGCCTCCACTCTTTCTCTCCTCCTCTCTGTTCCTCCTCACAGCCTCCACTCTCTCTCTCCTCCTCTCTGTTCCTCCTCACAGCCTCCACTCTCTCTCCTCCTCTCTGTTCCTCCTCACAGCCTCCACTCTCTCTCTCTCCTCCTCACAGCCTTCACTCTCTCTCTCCTCCTCTCTGTTCCTCCTCACAGCCTCCACTCTCTCTCTCCTCCTCTCTGTTCCTCCTAACAGCCTCCACTCTCTCTCTCCTCCTCTCTGTTCCTCCTCACAGCCTCCACTCTCTCTCTCCTCCTCTTAGTTCTTCCGTTGATGGTTAAGAGGCAATAAGTCAGTGGGTTTGGGAGAGAAACAACGGGAACATTTTAGACACCATTTACAAGGCCAGGTACAACAGGACAGAGGACAGATGCAGGGCGGAATTATCAGGTGTGTGGGTGTGCATATGTGTATACACAATATGTGTGTGCGTGCGTGTGTGTGTGTGTGAGTGTTTATGCTGGTGTGTGCGTGACTGTGTTTGTAAACAAGTATGTATCAGTGCTCGAGTGATAAACTGTATGCTCTATGCGTGTACGACGCTTCACTTTCCTGTGTACATGTATGTTGCTCCAGAGTGTAAACGTGTGCCCGCTCTGTCCCTTAGTTAAAGATAGATGCGTTTAAAATACAGAGAGAAAGTGGTTACCGCTAGGCTGCGAAGTAGGTCACAGTGAGTGTTATAAATAATGGAGATATCCTCACTGGAGCTCAACCCCCACATACTCCAGCTCTCAACATTCAACCCCAGCTCTCAACATTCAACTCCAGCTCTCAACATTCAACTCCAGCTCTCAACATTCAACTCCACCTCTCAACATTCAACTCCAGCTCTCAACATTCAACCCCAGCTCTCAACATTCAACTCCAGCTCTCAACACTCAACACTCAACACCAGCTCTCAACACCAGCTCTCAACATTCAAGCACAGCTCTCAACACCAGCTCTCAACACTCAACACCAGCTCTCAACACTCAACACCAGCTCTCAATATTCAACACCAGCTCTCAACACTCAACACCAGCTCTCAACACTCAACACCAGCTCTCAACACTCAACACCAGCTCTCAACATTCAACACCAGCTCTCAACATTCAACACCAGCTCTCAACATTCAACACCAGCTCTCAACACCAGCTCTCAACATTCAACACCAGCTCTCAACACTCAACACCAGCTCTCAACACTCAACACCAGCTCTCAACACTCAACACCAGCTCTCACCACTCAACACTCAACACCAACATTACACCCATGGCAACAGTCTTATAATCCATATCAGCATCAACACGCCTCATGACCCTCCAAACATACATTAAACACCACCAGGCAAGTTAAGGCTAGAAACCAACCTTGGTTAGCGTGCACTGCGCCCGGCCCGCCAAAGGAGTCGCTGGTGCGCAATGAGACAAGGATATCCCTACCGGCCAAGCCCTCCCGAACCCGGACGACGCTGGGCCAATGGTGCGTCGCCCCACGGACCTCCCGGTCACGGCCGGTTACAACAGAGCTTTGGCACGAACCCAGAGTCTCAGGTGGCACAGCTGGCGCTGCAGTACACCCTTAACCACTGCGCCACCCGGGAGGACCAACATCAGCATTGTTGATCACCTTTCTTGTTTTCGAAGTCCACTGACTGTAGGATAACCAACACCAGCTCAACATTCTGAACAATGTCATTTGGCATCCACACCGCACTGACTGAGAGAGTCAATACTAAACACTTCTAACCTACGCAGTACTCAACACTACACACAACAAGTTAACATCCTTAAAAATTTAAATATGAGAAGTAGTGATATTACAAATATTTCCTTCAATGGGGTGTTCCCAATTACCAACTTAAAAGTGATGCTCCAGAGGTTTTGTATAATTTCAGCCAGTAGTGTTGAAAGTAGTGCTCAAGAGCCAAAGAAATGGTCCCCCTGAAAAGTGTGCACGACGTCATGCATTTCCTATAACATGTTACGTCCTGAAAATGTTATTTTCAGATTTTCTTCCAACTTTCATCCACAACAACTCTGACTTGCACACACACACACACACACACACACACACACACACACACACGCACGCGCACACACACAGCCCTCCTCCAAGTTCACAGAACAAAAGAACCAAAAGCAACAATGCAACTTCTTCCCACTAGTCCCTAGGGTTAGGAGCGAGTTAGCTACAGTTAACAGGTAAAAAGGCAGGCGGGGGGGGGGGGGAGAAGAAGGGAGGGAGTGTTAGAGAGGTAGGAGGATATCTCTCTGTAATTACTTCCCAAGGGGGCCACAACAATGCATATCTGCTCTGAGACATTGACAAGAAAAGCATTAGAAAAGCCACTCAGATGACAAGACTTGAAGAGACCCTCGAAGAAAAACAAGAGTGAAATAAGTTATAAATAGAAAGAGAGGGGGGAGGGGGAAGGCGGGAGGAGGAGAGTTTGCTTGCTGGTGCAATGATGGTGCTGTTTTATCTCCGCTTCAAAGAGAGAGGGGGGAGAGAGAGAGGAATATATATAGAGAGGAGAGAACGAGTGAGAGAGCGAGAGAGAGAGAAAGAGTGTGAGAGATAGAGAGAGAGAGAGAGGGAGAAAGAGAGAGGGAGAGCTAGAGAAAGAGCAAAAGAGAGAGGGAGATAGGGAGATGGAGAGAGAGTAAGAGAGAGAGAGGGAGAGAGAGAGAAAGAGAGAGGGAGAGAGAGAGAGAGAGAGAAAGAGAGAGGGAGAGAGAGAGAGAGAAAGAGCGAGAAAGAGAGAGAGGGAGAGGAAGAGAGACGAAGAGCGAGAAAGAGAGAGGGAGAGAGAGAGAGAAAGAGTGAGAGAGAGATAAGGAGAGGGAGAGATAGGGAAAGAGAGAGAGAGAGAGAGGGAGAGAGAGAGAGGGAGAGAGAGAGAGAAAGAGTGAGAGAGAGATAAGGAGAGGGAGAGATAGGGAGAGAGAGAGAGAGAGAGAGAGATAGAGAGAGAGAGAGAGAGAGAGAGAGAGAGGGAGATAGGGAGAAGTAGTGTTATTTGTAAAAAGCTGTTCGGAACCACATTATATCATTCTCTCTCCTTGTCCTCCTTCCATTACTGTGATAAACGTCTTTCCATCTGTTACATGTGAAGCGCCTCATTGCTGGCAGCATAAGCAGCATGCATAATGCCAATCAGAGGTCAAGTCGACTAGGGAGGTCTGAGCCAATCAGAGGTCAAGTTGACTAGGGAGGTACGAGCCAATCAGAGGTCAAGTTGACTAGGGAGGTACGAGCCAATCAGAGATCAAGTTGACTAGGGAGGTACGAGCCAATCAGAGGTCAAGTTGACTAGGGAGGTCCGAGCCAGTCAGAGGTCAAGTTGACTAGGGAGGTACGAGCCAATCAGAGGTTAAGTTGACTAGGGAGGTTCGAGCCAATCAGAGGTCAAGTTGACTAGGGAGGTCTGAGCCAATCAGAGGTCAAGTTGACTAGGGAGGTACGAGCCAATCAGAGGTCAAGTTGACTAGGGAGGTCCGAGCCAGTCGGAGGTCAAGTCGACTAGGGAGGTCTGAGCCAATCAGAGGTCAAGTTGACTAGGGAGGTACGAGCCAATCAGAGGTCAAGTTGACTAGGGAGGTCCGAGCCAGTCAGAGGTCAAATCGACTAGGGAGGTCGGAGCAAGAGTAGGGGTGGAAGTAATGTGGTATGGTCCAGTACGGCGTCCTGGCAAAATGAATAGTGGGGCTACGCTGTGCCAGTAAAACATGAGCCTATCACAATAATGAAAACAAAATGTCAAGAAAACGGCAGGCTATTACACTAATACTTATCATTACCTCATGTCAGAGGCATGCAACATTTGCGAATGGACTTGAAAATGGACTTGACATTTTAATTTCCCATGATGCACGACAGGAAAGATTGGCCGCTCCATATGCCCGGGGAGAGCTTTCTCCTCTGTTTAATTAAAATGGGTCTTTCTGCCACTACTGTTAAAGCTGTTCATGGCTAGTAAAATATTCCTCGTCCACTTTGAAGAGGAGGAAAGATGTGCACTCCGGCCCATGAAAGTGATGATGAAGCACTACGAAGCAGAGCCTTAAAACTGCTGTTTGACACTGGGGTTAAAGTCTGTCTGGCTCCCACGATGATGGTAAGTGGAATATTATAAGCTGACTGACTATAGGGGAGATGCAGAATAGATTTGGTTCCACTATCATGAACTCTGTAAATTAGCTGTGCGTTGAGCTAATGTCAATGTTAAATGACTGTTTAATTAATTAACAGTAATGTGATTAACTGTAATGTAATGAACGGTAAAGAACTGTAATGTAATGTAATGAACAGTAATGTAATGAACAGTAATGTAATGTAATGAACAGTAATGTAATGTAATGAACAGTAATGTAATGAACAGTAATGTAATGTAATGAACAGTAATGTAATGTAATGAACAGTAATGTAATGAACAGTAATGTAATGTAATGAACAGTAATGTAATGTAATGTAATGAACAGTAATGTAATGTAATGAACAGTAATGTAATGGACAGTAATGTAATGTAATGAACAGTAATGTAATGTAATGAACAGTAATGTAATGTAATGAACAGTAATGTAATGTAATGAACAGTAATGTAATGAACAGTAATGTAATGAACAGTAATGTAATGTAATGAACAGTAATGTAATGAACTATAATGTAATGTAATGAACAGTAATGTAATGTAATGAACAGTAATGTAATGTAATGAACAGTAATGTAATGAACAGTAATGTAATGTAATGAACAGTAATGTAATGTAATGAACAGTAATGTAATGTAATGAACAGTAATGTAATGAACAGTAATGTAATAGGATTAGAATGTTTACTGCTGTCAGTTAAATCACACACCCCAACCCCCCTCCCTCTCAACCACACACCCCAACCCCCCTCCCAAACACACATACACATACACATACCCCAACCCCCCTCCCTCTCAACCACACGCACACACACACACACCAACCCCCCTCCCAAACACACACACACACACACACACACACCCCAACCCCCCTCCCAAACACACATACACATACCCCAACCCCCCTCCCTCTCAACCACACACACCAACCCCCCTCCCAAACACACATACACATACACATACCCCAACCCCCCTCCCTCTCAACCACACGCACACACACACACACCAACCCCCCTCCCAAACACACACACACACACACCCCAACCCCCTCCCAAACACACATACACATACCCCAACCCCCTCCCTCTCAACCACACACACCAACCCCCTCCCAGACACACACACACAGCCCAGCCCCCTCCCAAATACACACACACACACACCACCCCCCCCCCTCCCAAACACACACACACACACACCAACCCCCCCTCCCAAACACACACACACCAATCCCATTCCCAACCCTGTGATTGAGCCCCACAGTAACATATTATCATCCTAAACTTAGTTCAAAATATAAACCCGTTTTACCATGAAGTACATTAACAAATCACAGTACTAGAAAGAAACCATGAACAAATGAACAATTAGTGCACAATAACAAAACAAGTGTTTTATACAGCTCCACACAAAAAATACCGAAATTGGAATATGTATCAATGCAGAATGAATGTAGTGATGTCACAATGAAGGGGAACACGTCTGTGAGAGGCGGTGGGTCTTACTGAGCTGTAGAGGAAACCCTCTCCGTTCATGCCGATGTAGAGGCCGGCCTTCACCCCTTGGATGGCCACCACCCTCAGACCCACAGGAATAAGATTAAACAGGGCTGAGAGAGAGAGGGGGGGAGAGAGAGAGACGGGGGGGAGAGAGAGAGAGAGAGGGAGGGGGAGAGAGAGCGGGGGGGAGGGAGAGAGAGGGGGGGAGAGAGACGGGGGAGAGAGAGAGAGGGAGGGGGAGAGAGAGCGGGGGAGAGGGAGAGAGAGAGGGGGGGAGAGACGGGGGGGAGAGAGAGAGAGAGGGAGGGGGAGAGAGAGCGGGGAGAGGGGAGAGAGAGAGGGGGAGAGAGACGGGGGGAGAGAGAGAGAGAGAGAGGGAGGGGGGAGAGAGAGCGGGGGAGAGGGAGAGAGAGAGAGGGAGGGGGAGAGAGAGCGGGGGAGAGGGAGAGAGAGAGGGGGGGGAGAGAGAGAGACGGGGGAGAGAGAGAGAGAGAGAGAGGGAGGGGGAGAGAGAGCGGGGGAGAGGGAGAGAGAGA